>NC_092088.1:11958360-11971085 GCF_045679555.1 Salvelinus alpinus | reverse complement strand
ATTGCCTATAATTTCCACCTGTTGTCTATTCCATTTGCACAACAGCATGTGAAATTTATTGTCAATCAGTGTTGCTTCCTAAGTGGACAGTTTGATTTCACAGAAGTGTGATTGACTTGGAGTTACATTGTGTTGTTTAAGTGTTCCCTTTATTTTTTTGAGCAGTGTATATATACAGTGGGGAGAACAAGTATTTGATACACTGCCGATTTTGCAGGTTTTCCTACTTACAAAGCATGTAGAGGTGTGTAATTTTTATCATAGGTACACTTCAACTGTGAGAGACGGAATCTAAAACAAAAATCCAGAAAATCACATTGTATGATTTTTAAGTAATTAATTAACATTTTATTGCATGACATAAGTATTTGATACATCAGAAAAGCAGAACTTAATATTTGGTACAGAAACCTTTGTTTGCAATTACAGAGATCAGACGTTTCCTGTAGTTCTTGACCAGGTGTGCACACACTGCAGCAGGGATTTTGGCCCACTCCTCCATACAGACCTTCTCCAGATCCTTCAGGTTTCGGGGCTGTCGCTGGGCAATACGGACTTTCAGCTCCCTCCAAAGATTTTCTATTGGGTTCAGGTCTGGAGACTGGCTAGGCCACTCCAGGACCTTGAGATGCTTCTTACGGAGCCACTCCTTAGTTGCCCTGGCTGTGTGTTTTGTGTCGTTGTCATTCTGGAAGACCCAGCCACGACCCATCTTCAATGCTCTTACTGAGGGAAGGAGGTTGTTGGCCAAGATCTCGCGATACATGGCCCCATCCATCCTCCCCTCAATACGGTGCAGTCGTCCTGTCCCCTTTGCAGAAAAGCATCCCCAAAGAATGATGTTTCCACCTCCATGCTTCACAGTTGGGATGGTGTTCTTGGGGTTGTACTCATCCTTCTTCTTCCTCCAAACACAGCGAGTGGAGTTTAGACCAAAAAGCTATATTTTTGTCTCATCAGACCACATGACCTTCTCCCATTCCTCCTCTGGATCATCCAGATGGTCATTGGCAAACTTCAGACGGGCCTGGACATGCGCTGGCTTGAGCAGGGGGACCTTGCATGCGCTGCAGGATTTTAATCCATGACGGCGTAGTGTGTTACTAATGGTTTTCTTTGAGACTGTGGTCCCAGCTCTCTTCAGGTCATTGACCAGGTCCTGCCGTGTAGTTCTGGGCTGATCCCTCACCTTCCTCATGATCATTGATGCCCCACGAGGTGAGATCTTGCATGGAGCCCCAGACCGAGGGTGATTGACCGTCATCTTGAACTTCTTCCATTTTCTAATAATTGCGCCAACAGTTGTTGCCTTCTCACCAAGCTGCTTGCCTATTGTCCTGTAGCCCATCCCAGCCTTGTGCAGGTCTACAATTTTATCCCTGATGTCCTTACACAGCTCTCTGGTCTTGGCCATTGTGGAGAGGTTGGAGTCTGTTTGATTGAGTGTGTGGACAGGTGTCTTTTATACAGGTAACGAGTTCAAACAGGTGCAGTTAATACAGGTAATGAGTGGAGAACAGGAGGGCGTCTTAAAGAAAAACTAACAGGTCTGTGAGAGCCGGAAATCTTACTGGTTGGTAGGTGATCAAATACTTATGTCATGCAATAAAATACAAATTAATTACTTAAAAATCATACAATGTGATTTTCTGGATTTTTGTTTTAGATTCCGTCTCTCACAGTTGAAGTGTACCTATGATAAAAATTACAGACCTCTAAATGCTTTGTAAGTAGGAAAACCTGCAAAATCGGCAGTGTATCAAATACTTGTTCACCCCACTGTATATAGGGACAGATGTCTTAGCAACACTTATGGCTATAAATTATATAATCATTGTGTTGTTTTCATAGTCTGCTCATTATATAGTCTGCTAATATCTTAGTTGGGAATCAAAAAGTGTGTTGAAATGTAGACCGTTGTAGTCTGGAATATAATAAGGGTGTGATTAATCAGGTTGTGTCATAAAATCACAGTGCTTAGGGGTTTAGTGCTTGTAGATTTGGTAACACTGTAATGAACTGAACTGGAAACATTTCCACATTTTTCCACCATGGAGAAAGAAGGCCACAGGGAGGGAAGAGCAATATGTCTGCAGTTGTGTGGGAGTGCAACTATGATTATGGATGGACTGTAGAAGAAGACAGAAGGATTGAAAACAGCTCCAGTGAATGGCTTGCCAACTCATGCTGCAACCCACTTATCACGTGACAGTGTAGCAGTGAGATAAGAGACAGACATGTGACTCTGTAGTAGTGAGATAAGAGACAGGCATGTGACTCCGTAGTAGTCAGATAAGAGACAGACATGTGACTCTGTAGTAGTCAGATAAGAGACAGACATGTGACTCTGTAGTAGTCAGATAAGAGACAGACATGTGACTGTAGCAGTGAGATAAGAGACAGACATGTGACTCTGTAGCAGTGAGATAAGAGACAGACATGTGACTCTGTAGTAGTGAGATAAGAGACAGACATGTGACTGTAGCAGTGAGATAAGAGACAGACATGTGACTCTGTAGCAGTGAGATAAGAGACAGACGTGTGACTCTGTAGCAGTGAGATAAGAGACAGACGTGTGACTCTGTAGTAGTGAGATAAGAGACAGACATGTGACTGTAGCAGTGAGATAAGAGACAGACATGTGACTCTGTAGCAGTGAGATAAGAGACAGACGTGTGACTCTGTAGCAGTGAGATAAGAGACAGACGTGTGACTCTGTAGTAGTGAGATAAGAGACAGACATGTGACTGTAGCAGTGAGATAAGAGACAGACATGTGACTCTGTAGCAGTGAGATAAGAGACAGACGTGTGACTCTGTAGCAGTGAGATAAGAGACAGACATGTGACTCTGTAGCAGTGAGATAAGAGACAGACATGTGACTGTAGCAGTGAGATAAGAGACAGACGTGTGACTCTGTAGCAGTGAGATAAGAGACAGACATGTGACTCTGTAGCAGTGAGATAAGAGACAGACATGTGACTGTAGCAGTGAGATAAGAGACAGACGTGTGACTCTGTAGCAGTGAGATAAGAGACAGACGTGTGACTCTGTAGCAGTGAGATAAGAGACAGACATGTGACTGTAGCAGTGAGATAAGAGACAGACGTGTGACTCTGTAGCAGTGAGATAAGAGACAGACGTGTGACTCTGTAGCAGTGAGATAAGAGACAGACATATGGTGAGCAAGCTCCCCAGACTCTCCTGCCAAAGATGTCATAAGTCACAGAAGGCCTTATTCGTCTGAGAGGTGAATGACTTCAGGCTAGCCAGTCAAGTCAGTGTCATTTGGTTGAACATGCCCCTTAACTGTTGTGTTTCCATGGTGCAAGGATTCAGTGGTGTGTCCAAACGGTGGAAACATCCAGAATTAAAATGTAGTGCAAGTTGCTTTGAAAAAGAGCACAATGTAAAATGTGTTCATGGCGCCTTATTTTCTGCACTCAAGGGAAACCTTCACAGCCTGTGTTTTATGGACTCCACTGGACCTGCTAAAACAAATGAACACATAGAGCAGTAAAATAACAATAGCAAGACTATATACAGGGGGTACCGGTACAGAGTGAATGTGCGGGGCACCGGTTAGTTGAGGTAATTTAAGTAATATGTACATGTAGGTAGAGTTCTTAAAGTGACAATGCATAGACAACAGATAGTAGCACAGGCGTGAAAGGGGGGGGGGGGCAATGCAAATAGTCTGGGTAGCAAATTTGATTAGATGTTCAGGAGTCTTATGGCTTGAGGGTAGAAGCTGTTTAGAAGCCTCTTGGACCTAGACTTGATGCTCCGGTACTGCTTGCTGTGCGGTACCAGAGAGAACAGTCTATGAATAGGGTGGCTGGAGTCTTGACAATTTAAAGGGCCTTCCTCTGACACCGCTGGTATAGAGGTCCTGGATGGCAGGAAGCTTGACCCCTGTAATGTTCTGTGATGTACTACCCTCTGTAGTGTGTTGCGGTCGGAGGCTGAGCAGTTGCCATAACAGGCAATGATGCAACCAGTCAGGATGCGCTCGATGGTGCAGCTGTAGAACCTTTTGAGGATCTGAGGACACATGCCACTTTTTTCAGTCTCCTGTGGGGGAATAGGTTTAGTCGTGCCCTCTTCACAACTGTCTTGGTGTGCTTGGACCGTGTTAGTTTGTTGGTGATGTGGACACCAAGGAACTTGAAGCTCTCAACCTGCTCCACCACAGCCCCGTTGATGAGAATGGGAGCGTGCTTGGTCCTCCTTTTCCTGTAGTCCACAATCATCTCTTTTGTCTTGATCACATTGAGGGAGATGTTGTTGTCCTGGCACCAAACGGCCAGGTCTCTGACCTCTCTATAGGCTGTATCGTCGTTGTCGGTGATCAGGTCTACCACTGTTGTGTCATCGGCAAACTTGATGATGGTGTTGGAGTCATGTCTGGCCGTGCAGTCATGAGTGAACATGGAGTACATGAGGGGACTGGGGACTGAGAACGCACACCGTGGCGGATGTGTTGTTACCACCTGGGGGCGGCCCGTCAGGAAGTCCAGGATCCAGTTGCAGAGGGAGGTGTTTGGTCCCAGGGTCCTTAGCTTAGTGATGAGCTTTGAGGGCACTATGGTGTTGAACACTGAGTTGTAGTCAATGAATAGCATTCTCACATAGGTGTTCATTTTGTCCAGGTGGGAAAGGGCAGTGTAGAGTGCAATAGCGATTGCATCATCTGTGGATCTGTTAGGGCAGTATTCAAATTGGAGTGGGTCTAGCGTTTCTGGGATAATTGTGTTGATGTGAGCCATGGTCAGCCTTTCACAGCACTTCATGACTACAGACGTGAGTGCTACGGGTCTGTAGTCATTTAGGCAGGCTACCTTGGTGTTCTTGGGCACAGGGACTATGGTGGTCTGCTTGAAACATGTTGGTATTACAGACTCGGACAGGGAGAGGTTGAAAATGTCAATGAAGACACTTGCCAGTTGGTCAGCTCATGCTAGCAGAACACGTCCTGGTAATCCGTCTGGCCCTGCGGCCTTGTGAATGTTGACCTGCATACTGATCTTACTCACATCGGCTGCGGAGAGTGTGATCACAATGTCGCTCGGAACAGCGGGTGCTCTAATGCTTGTTTCAGTGTTATTTGCCTCGAAGTGAGCTTAGAAGTAGTTCAGCTCATCTGGTTGGCTTGTGTCACTGGGCAGCTCTCGGCTGTGCTTCCCTTTGTAATCTGTAATGGTTGCAAGCCCTGCCACATTCAACGAGCGTCGGTGCCGGTGTAGTACGATTCGATCTAAGTCCTGTATTGACACTTTGTCTGTTTGATGGTTAGTCAGAGAGCATAGCAGGATTTCTTATAAGCTTCCGAGTTAGAGTCCCGCTCCTTGAAAACGGCAGCTCTACCCTTTAGCTCAGTGAGGATGTTAACTGTAATCCGTGGCTTCTGGTTGGGGTATGTACGTACGGTCACTGTGGGGACGACATCATCGATGCACTTATTGATGAAGCCAATGACTGATGTGGTGTACTCCTCAATGACATAGGAATAATCCCAGAACGTATTCCAGTCTGTGCTTGCAAAACAGTCCTGTAGCTTAGCATCTACTTCATCTGACCACTTTTTTATTGACTGCAGGTGCTTCCTGCTTTAATTTTGTTTGTAAGCAGGAATCATGAGGATAGAATTATGTTCATATTTGACAAATTGAGGGCGAGGGAGAGCTTTGTACGCGTCTCTGTGTGTGGAGTAAAGGTGGTCTAGAGTTGTTTTCCTTCTGTTTGTACATTTATCATGGTGATAGAAATTTGGTAAAAACAGATTTAATAAGTTTCCCTGATTTAAAGTCCCCGGCCACTAGGAGCAGCGCCCCTGGATGAGCTTTTTCCTGTTTTCTTATGGCGGAATACAGCTCATTGAGTGCGGTCTAAGTGCCACCATCGGTCTGTGGTGGTATGTAGACAGCAACAAAAAATACAGATGAAAACTCTCTAGGTAGATAGTGTGGTCTATAGCTTATCATGAGATACTCTACCTCAGGCGAACAAAACCTCGAGACTTCCTTAGATATCGTGCACAAGCTGTTGTTTACAAATATACATAGACCGTCACCCCTTGTCTTACCAGACACCGCTGTTCTATCCTTCCGATACAGTGTTTAACCAGCCAGCTGTATGTTGATGATGTCGTCGTTCAGCCACAACTCCGTGAAGCATAAGATATTACAGTTTTTAATGTCCAGTTGGTAGTTTAATATTCCTCTTGAGTGAGTGAGTGCATACGTTCAACGGTGTGTGTGTGTGTGCGCGTGTGTATGTGTGTGTGGGGGGGGGGGGGGGGGGTCGCAGGAGTTTGACTACGCACGGTACAAATTATCACGTCACCTCTATTTGGAAAATCTCCCATTGAAGTCTCTGTAGCCGATATCAGAACTCTTCCCTGTTGTCTTCGTATCCCTGGGTTCTATTATGGGGGTGGCCTTATTGTTGCTTCTACAGAGAAGAAGGAAGTAGCTTCAAATATTGTTTTTGTTGAGGTGGAAACTATGTTGATGTTACACAAAAGCACGCTTGTCTTGAACCAGAGAGACTCGAGGGGGAAGCATTCTTTTTTGATGGATGCACCAAAGGGGACACGTCAAAGTGGCGTATTGTAGGCCCTGTTTCAAACTTGTGTGCTCTCTATCACATGGGGCTGCATTGTGAATTGCCCCAAAACAAAAAAAGCACAATGATTTAAAGGCGAGTACGCCATTCCTCCTCTGAAGGGCCAAAATCTCTCTCTCGCTCTCTCTATTACAGTATCCAGACAATTGACTACTGAAATGTTGTTTTCAATAACACTATTGTGTCAATGTCTAAATGTTTGATCTCGGTGGTACAGGGTGTCCTCTTCAATACTCTACACTCTTAGGAAAAAAAAGTGTTATTTAGAAACTAAAAGGGTTCTTCTGCTGTCCCCATAGGAGAAGCCTTTGAAGAACCATTTTGGTTCCAGATAGAACCCTTTCCACAGGGGAACCAGCAAAGTTCTGCTATGGGGACAGCAAAGAACTCTTTTGGAACCATTTTTCATAAGAGTGTATGTAAGATTTCATTGTCTTTTTCTGGAATCCACTCTTATCTGACTGTCCCCATCCCCCCTAACACCTTCAGGAAGATGGGGTGTTTTACTCACATACTTTGTGGAAGTTGGGCTGGTTTGAGGTTACTGTTACTTGATATAATTTGGTGGTTGGTTTTGGTTTGAAAAAGTCACTTTTATTCCATTTAGAACATTCAAAAGTGTATTTTCTTCTGCCTCTTCTGCCTCTTGTCCTGCTACAGATTGACAGGTTGTATAAGACATTCTAGTTTCCTAGACTTCTAGGCCTCTGGACTAGCAGGCATCTCTTTGTTCATGCTTTGTCTAGTAACTCTAAGATCCTAGAGTAATGCCTTGTAATGCTTGTTAATGCCTTGTAATACCTAGTGTAATGCCTTGTAATGCTTGTTAATGCCTTGTAATGCCTAGTGTAATGCCTAGTGTAATGCCTAGTGTAATGCCTAGTGTAATGCTTGCTAATGCCTTGTAATGCCTAGAGTAATGCCTGTTAATGCCTTGGCATGCCTAGTGTAATGCATTGTAATGCCTATAGCAATGCCTTGTAATACCTAGAGTAATGCATTGTAATGTCTAGAGCAGGGCTGGGCAACTCTAGTCCTCGAGGGCCTGATTGGTGTTACACTTTTTCTCCATCCCTAGCAAACACAGCTGACACCAATCACCCCTGGTCTAGAGTAACACCTTGTAATGCTTGTTAATATCTTGTAATGCTTGTCAATGCCTTGTAATGCCGAGAGAATTGCCTTGTAATGCCTATAAAAATGCCTTGTAATTTTTGCAAATGCCTTTGACTGCTTGTTAATATCTTGTAATTATTGTTAATGCCTTGTAATACCTAGAGTAATGCATGTTAATGCCTTGTAATGCCTAGAGTAATGCCTGTTAATGCCTATTAATGCCTTGTAATACCTAGAGTAATGCATGTTAATGCCTTGTAATGCCTAGAGTAATGCATGTTAATGCCTTGTAATACCTAGAGTAATGCCTGTTAATGCCTTGTAATACCTGTTAATGCCTTGTAATGGCTGTTAATGCCTTGTAATGCCTATAGCAATGCATGGTAATACTTAGAGTAATGCCTTGTAATGCCTATAGCAATGCCTTGTATTACCTAGAGTAATGCCTGTTAATGCCATGTAATGCCTAGAGTAATGCCTTGTAATGCTTGTTGTAGAGTAATGCCTTGTAATGCTTGTTGTAGAGTAATGCCGTGTAATGCGTGTTGTAGAGTAATGCCTTGTAATGCTTGTTGTAGAGTAATGCCTTGTAATGCTTGTTGTAGAGTAATGCCGTGTAATGCTTGTTGTAGAGTAATGCCTTGTAATGCTTGTTGTAGAGTAATGCCTTGTAATGCTTGTTGTAGAGTAATGCCATGTAATGCTTGTTGTAGAGTAATGCCTTGTAATGCTTGTTGTAGAGTAATGCCTTGTAATGCTTGTTGTAGAGTAATGCCTTGTAATGCTTGTTGTAGAGTAATGCCGTGTAATGCTTGTTGTAGAGTAATGCCTTGTAATGCTTGTTGTAGAGTAATGCCTTGTAATGCGTGTTGTAGAGTAATGCCTTGTAATGCTTGTTGTAGAGTAATGCCGTGTAATGCTTGTTGTAGAGTAATGCCGTGTAATGCTTGTTGTAGAGTAATGCCTTGTAATGCTTGTTGTAGAGTAACGCCTTGTAATGCTTGTTGTAGAGTAATGCCGTGTAATGCTTGTTGTAGAGTAATGCCTTGTAATGCTTGTTGTAGAGTAATGCCTTGTAATGCTTGTTGTAGAGTAATGCCTTGTAATGCTTGTTGTAGAGTAATGCCTTGTAATGCTTGTTGTAGAGTAATGCCTTGTAATGCTTGTTGTAGAGTAATGCCTTGTAATGCTTGTTGTAGAGTAATGCCTTGTAATGCTTGTTGTAGAGTAACGCCTTGTAATGCTTGTTGTAGAGTAATGCCTTGTAATGCTTGTTGTAGAGTAATGCCTTGTAATGCTTGTTGTAGAGTAATGCCTTGTAATGCTTGTTGTAGAGTAATGCCTTGTAATGCTTGTTGTAGAGTAACGCCTTGTAATGCTTGTTGTAGAGTAATGCCGTGTAATGCTTGCTAAACTCATAATACTTGAGTGCACATGGCTTTACTATATTAAATGGAATCAAATAGTCATATTTATTAAATGTAGATTATTTTGCCCTGTCCCCTGCTTCCCTGACGTAGTAACACGCTCCATGTGTAGAGAAGAATCAACAAGGCCATGCAAGAACACAGCACTTATGAGCTCAGTTCTTTTCCCTCCCTTTCATGATCTGCCACTTTCTCTGAGCAGGCCTCAGTCACGCTCACGCTCACGCACACGCACACGCACACGCACACGCACACGCACACGCACACACACACACACACGCACACACACACACACACACACACACACACACACACACACACACACACACACACACACACACACACACACACACACACACACACACACACAGAGACATTGAGTGAGGGTTCGTATTCGAGCAAAACAGAGCTATTTGTTCCCGTCATCCTGAGTTCTTATCTGGCGTTGTTCAAAGGATTTGTCAGAAGTTTGGAGCAGCTTCAGCAGAGTGGACTGTCTATAAAGACGTGGTTACTAAAATATCCTCATAGTCCACCCTCCATCTCCATAAAAGTGCTCGGCTTTATTGGGTGAGGGTGGATGCAAATATGCAGAGAAAGGTTTAACACGGCACGTAATGGTTTGGAATGTAGTCTGTCTAACCTTAGAATATGAAAACAGATGGGCGGGTAGACAGACACACACCTCATGAAGCTGGTTGAGAGAATGCCAAGAGTTGGCAAAGCTGTCATCAAGGCAAAAGGTGGCTATTTGAAGAATCTGAAATATAAAATATATTTTGATTTGTTTAACACTTTTTGGGTTACTACATGACTCCATATGTGTTATTTCATAGTTTTGATATCTTCACTATTATTCTACAAAAACCCTTGAATGAGTAGGTGTCCTAAAACTTTTGACCGGTAGTGTATGCACACACACATACACACACACACACACACACACACACACACACACACACACACACACACACACACACACACACACACACACACACACACACACACACACACACACACAGGTGTGTTTTGGGGTGCTGCATGTAGGATATACGAGGGGATAGGATCGGTAAATCCACCCCAGTGGAATTAGATCTGTCTGCACTGGAGCTCTGCTAAAATACATATATATATCAGCAGAGAATGGATCGGGACACACAAACTCCAAGACCCAGAAACACACACACACACTCGCTCGCTCGCTCCAAATCCCAGACACACACACACACACACTCGCTCCAAAACCCAGACACAAACACACACACACACTCGCTCTAAAACCCAGACACACACATACACTCGCTCTAAAACCCAGACACACACACACAGATGCGAACGCCATGCAAGACATGACCTGTCCGTAAGTACACCACTGTATTCCTGACTGCAGAATGACGGTTAGACATCATTGAACTATTGAAATACATAGCTAACTATAAGCTAGGCTGTAACTCCTACATCATCCATCTGATTTATAAGGCTCTGCTAATGTGCTCTGTCTGATACTCTGGGCTTTATGACTACGTAGAAGTTTGAAGACTGTCTTCAGATGACGTCTGTCTAAATGGGAGCATCTAGATAGTCTAAAGTGAATTCCTTTCCTCGCCTTATTTCCATCTTAACTGATGGGGAAAAAGAGCCTTACAGAGTACGGTGGATGGGTGAGACCATTACGAAGCATCCATACTCTCAGATTCTCTGATGAAAAGTTACTGGCAGCAGTAAGGCATTTTCCTGGCAGAGTGCTGGGTAGCTGAGTAGAGGGTGCCAAGCAGGGGACAGAATAGGGCATGACTGATAGAGGGAGAGGTCTGGTGGAAGGATAGATAGAGGGAGAGAAAGAGGTAGAGAGATGAGTGTTATGGCAAACAGCCAGGGCTTCCAAAAGAGAGCAAGTCAACAGGTGCCACCCTCACTGGAGAGTGTGTGTGTGTGTGTGTGTGTGTGTGTGTGTGTGTGTGTGTGTGTGTGTGTGTGTGTGTGTGTGTGTGTGTGTGTGTGTGTGTGTGTGTGTGTGTGTGTGTGTGTGTGTGTGTGTGTGTGTGTGTGTGTGTGTGTGTGTGTGTGTGTGTGTGTGTGTGTGTGTTTACACATTTATGATGGTGAGAGGGGGCCAGTATAATATATTTCTGATAGTGAGAGAGGACCGGTAAAATGTGTTTATGATTGTGAGAGGGGGCCAGTATAATGTGTTTATGATGGTGAGAGGGGGCCAGTATAATGTGTTTATGATGGTGAGAGGGGGCCAGTATAATATGTTTATGATGGTGAGAGGGGGCCAGTATAATGTGTTTATGATGGTGAGAGGGGGCCAGTATAATGTGTTTATGATGGTGAGAGGGGGCCAGTATAATGTGTTTATGATGGTGAGAGGGGGCCAGTATAATGTGTTTATGATGGTGAGAAGGGGCCAGTATAATGTGTTTATGATGGTGAGAGGGGGCCAGTATAATGTGTTTATGATGGTGAGAAGGGGCCAGTATTATGTGTTTATAATTTTTAGAGGGGGCCAGTATAATGTGTTTATGATGGTGAGAGGGGGCCAGTATAATGTGTTTATGATGTTGAGAGGGGGCCAGTATAATGTGTTTATGATGTTTAGAGGGGGCCAGTATAATGTGTTTATGATGTTGAGAGGGGGCCAGTATAATGTGTTTATGATGGTGAGAGGGGGCCAGTATAATGTGTTTATGATGTTTAGAGGGGGCCAGTATAATATGTTTATGATGGTGAGAGGGGGCTAGTATAATGTGTTTATGATGGTGAGAGGGGGCTAGTATAATATGTTTATGATGGTGAGAGGGGGCCAGTATAATGTGTTTATGATGGTGAGAGGGGGCCAGTATAATGTGTTTATGATGTTGAGAGGGGGCCAGTATAATGTGTTTATGATGGTGAGAGGGGGCCAGTATAATGTGTTTATGATGGTGAGAGGGGGCCAGTATAATGTGTTTATGATGGTGAGAGGGGGCCAGTATAATATGTTTATGATGGTGAGAGGGGGCCAGTATAATGTGTTTATGATGTTGAGAGGGGGCCAGTATAATGTGTTTATGATGTTGAGAGGGGGCCAGTATAATGTGTTTATGATGGTGAGAGGGGGCCAGTATAATGTGTTTATGATGTTGAGAGGGGGCCAGTATAATGTGTTTATGATGTTGAGAGGGGGCCAGTATAATGTGTTTATGATGTTGAGAGGGGGCCAGTATAATGTGTTTATGATGGTGAGAGGGGGCCAGTATAATATGTTTATGATGGTGAGAGGGGGCCAGTATAATATGTTTATGATGTTTAGAGGGGGCCAGTATAATGTGTTTATGATGGTGAGAGGGGGCCAGTATAATGTGTTTATGATGGTGAGAGGGGGCCAGTATAATGTGTTTATGATGGTGAGAGGGGGCCAGTATAATGTGTTTATGATGGTGAGAGGGGGTCAGTATAATGTGTTTATGATGGTGAGAAGGGGCCAGTATAATGTGTTTATGTTGGTGAGAGGGGGCCAGTATAATGTGTTCATGATGGTGAGAGGGGGCCAGTATAATGTGTTTATTATGTT
>NC_092088.1:11545860-11638360 GCF_045679555.1 Salvelinus alpinus | reverse complement strand
CAAGGCAGGAGGAAAAATGCCTGTCAGTCCGCCACCTCACCTCAAGGTGCCACTTGGATAAATCTGGTTATGAATCTCGGTCGAAGTGGAGGTGAAATTACATGGAGGAAAATAACTGATCCTGTATAACATCATGATTTATGTATGGCTTGACTCTCCTCTCCCTCTTTTTTATCCTTCTTCCTTTGTATCTCTCTTCATAAAGCAGTGGCACACTGACACTCCAAATCCCAGCGGTTCAGTTTCACGTTCTGCTCCATCTCATCTGTCATATGGAGATTCTCTCTTTAATAATGTGGCTCAGAGGACCTGGGAGGACTCTGAAGGTGTGCAGAGAAGGTACACAGCAGTCACTCTTCCAAACCGTTCAGGGCTCTCCCTCTCTTTTCCTCTCCCTTCTTTCTTTCTTTTCCTCCCCCTTAGCAGAGAACACATTAGATGTTATAGATACTCAACGCGCGGGCCTGATCCGGACCCAGAATGGGGACAGGGACTGGGACCCGGGACAGAGGGAGAGAGACGGGGACAGGGACATAGACCCGGGACAGAGGGAGAGAGACAGGGACAGAGGGAGAGAGACAGGTACCAGGACCCAGACCCGGGACAGAGGGAGAGAGACAGGGACAGGGACCGGGACAGAGGGAGAGAGATGGGGACAGGGACCGGGACAGAGGGAGAGAGATGGGGACAGGGACTGGGACAGAGGGAGAGAGATGGGGACAAGGACAGAGAGAGAGACGGGGACTGAGACAGGGGGAGAGTGATGGGGACAGAGAGAGAGAGACGGGGACAGAGGGAGAGAGACAGGGACAGGGACATAGACCCGGGACAGAGAGAGAGAGACGGGGACCGCTTTTAAAAGTGTGATTTTTCCCGCGACTACATTAAAAACGTTGTGCATTGACTGGGTGTTCATCTCCCTGTGCCACTCACAATTAGAAAGTGCCTCAAGATGTATATTATTTTCTCGCATAGAATGTGACAAGCTGACCAATTGAATAGGTCAACTATTATTCTATGGGTTTGTCTGCTGTTGATTGGCTGAGGAAATAATCACGTGTCTTCTGGATGATCATGGACAAAGTTCTGAATAAAAACCACACTATTATACATTAGTTTCCCCATGTCTTCCTGTCAGACATTAGATTAGTCCTGGGCTGTAGAGAGAACAGTCACATTGCAGCAGAAAGGCCAGGGGTGTATGAATCTACCTCAGCAGTGTGATCGATTGGGGAGGGAACCAAAAAGACGCCGAAAGCCATTTACATTTAAATTAGGTTGGGCCAAATACACCTAGGATGACGGAGGGGGAAGGGGATTAGGGGACAGATGGGGGAGAAGGCTGGGGTGTTTAGGATGACATTTTGTTTCTCCAGCTGTTGAGGAGCCGAGCGAGAGCGAGAGAGAAAGAGAGAGAGAGAGAGAGAGAGAGAGAGAGAGAGAGAGAGAGAGAGAGAGAGAGGGGATAAGGTGACATAAATTAATATTGCGGCAGACTCAGAGGGGATATGACCAGAAATGATTGAGGCACCAGAAAATAAATAATGGTGAGAAATACAAATGACCAATTCCCAGAGACACACACACACAAACTGATGATGGAGCACTATCAAATGAACAACGCTCAAAGATGGTAAAACACACACGTTAGCGAACAGATAAGAAACATTCAGACATATCCTTCGGGGGCCGTTTTCTGTAGTGTTCAACGTGGATAAAAAGCGCTAACAGTCCTATAAATTGAATAACCCAATTAATTTCAAAGTTTGCTTTGCTGAGGTCCACAGTCGAGACAGGAAAAGCGAATGGGAGGAATCTGGTATGAAATGATCGCTTCATTCTATTGCCCTGCTGGCTAAACAGTAATGAGATGCATTCACGTGGTGCAATCAAAGCCACATTCAATCTCACAGAACATACTGAACTTAGGATGACCTATGAACCTACCGTCAAGACCATATTTAAAATCACTTTATGTTGTGAAAAAAACCTAAACGAATGAGAAGTTTTACTCTTCCTCTCATCACATTTAATATGTTTTAGTGTTCATTCCGTACGATTTACAAAGTCATTGATACTGAACTACTGTACAAAACAGTTTCAGCTTATTTACATGAATATCAAATCTGTTTCATAAATATTAAAGGGGATATTTAGGAGCTAGGAGGAAGTGTTGCCTTTGGTTTAGAAGAGTCTGGCTACAGCCAGAGTGTCAGCTATTGTGTGAAATAGAAAAAGGGGCCTTCATTGCATTGTGGGATGCTATGAGGCTTGAATCCTTCTTGACTTCAAAACGTAAAGGTAATTCATGACACAGGATAACGCAGAAAAGTGTGTGTGTGTGTGTATGATATGTATAAAACCTTACCTTCTATAATATTATCTTACGTTGTCTATGTGAGGGTGCCAGTGCTCGTCATGCTGTGTCTTGGCCAGTGTGCTGTTGATGTGTGAGAAGAAGGTGGGCTTGGTGAGGTACAGAACGAAAGGGTCCAGGTCAAACGTCTCTGCCTGGATAAGACCACACACCTCCCTGGAGGGTGGAAGTAGTCAATCAATCCCCAAATCAAATCAACCAATGAAACAGTCAGTCTATCTATTAAAGAAAATTGTATTTATACAGGGCTTCTTATAAATGTGTTGAACAGTAACCTGGGCCTGTAAATTGTATTCACAGACACACACAAAGAATTGAAATGCGAAGGAAACTAATTTCCATCTAAACTTATTATTTTTTACATTTATATTCAGTAAATTTAACCGTAAAAGTAATTTTATGTGCACTACATCAAGACACACAGACTTTTATTAGCAACAAGTCAATTTGATGGAAACACATATCTGGTTGGAAAATGAGCATTTTGTGTTTTATGCATATTTTCGAATATTCTCATTCAAATCTGTTGCAAATTGAATGGAAACCTAACTACACACACACACCAACCTGTAGAGTCGGAAGTCCTTTTCAGAGAATACATCCATTATCTGCTCCCCAAAGTGCCTGTCACCAGCCGCCACCAACCACCAGCCAGCCAGAGAGAACAGAACAGGGATATTAGCATCTATTACCATCCAGCAACACAGACAGCACAGTGCACAATTACCCAAGAGGCCATGACAGAGAAGCTATCCAAACAGAGCAGGATAAAGAAGCAGGCAGATTGCTATGCAGGAGATGCCACTGTTATGGAAGCCAGACGGAGTGAGTGACATCATTAATGGTTAGGTTAGTTAGGGGAGAGAGAGAGCGAGAGACCTGTAGATGTTGACAAACTGCTTACCCATCGACAGAGCCCCAGAGTGCAGGAGTAGGATGGTAGCCTGGCGAGGCCAAAAAGAGAATAAGAAAACAAGCAAACTATTAGGACTTATTTCAGTCTACCTCTCTGTCCTTTACTTGTTATTGTTGTTTTGTCAGCTACCCAGGGATACTCTGCTCTCTCTCACTAACCAGTAAATAAATCATGGTTCTTTATTAGTGTTCCGTCAGCTAGCCAAGGATACGCTGCTCTCTCTCACTAACCAGTAAATAAATCATGGTTATTTATTGTTGTTTTGTCAGCTACCCAAGGACACGCTGCTCTCTCTCTCACTTACCAGTAAATAATATATATATTTTTTTAAATGTGCCCTGCTGCTTTCCCTCACAACAGTATCTTAACAGGCCATGAACAACAGGTCTACATAGGGTGGAGGGGAGAGAGGACGGAGAGGGGTCAACTAAGCAGCCAGGAACGATAGTATTACACAGGAACTACATCAGCCCATCGGAACTGAACTTTGGATATTGTGCTCATAGAACTATAGTTGAACAACCCTGACCTCTAGTGGAGATGGAGGAAAGATACAACTGGAGTCTGAGCAACGGTCTTCATCCTAGCTCTTCCCTGGTCCTGTTTAAGTTCAAATATTTCTTACTAAAAGTAGATACTCACCCCTCCATCTGAACAGGCCCCCTCTCTGGCAACCTAAAGGAGTAGATAGATAAGTGACAAAGAGAGAGAGAGAGAGGGGGCGGGGGGGGTGAGAGAGGTGGGGTGTGGAGAAAGAGATAGGAGGTGAGGGATTCTGAACTGAGGGCCATGGCCTCCTCCCTGGTCACTGAGTTGTCTGTGATGGCTCGGCCACACGTATGAGGTGTGCATCCTGGGGGGGAGGAGTATCTTACATCAGCTGCAACATCCCAGTAGAAACTTCCGCCTGCCTGTTCATCTTTGTTCAAATCACCACTAGAGGGAAGCCAATGCCCAGGAATGGCAGAGCAGTTACAGTGGCAAGAAAAAGTATGTGAACCCTTTGGAATTACCTGGATTTCTGCATAAATTGGTTATCAAATTTGATCTGATCTTTATCTAAGTCACAACTATAGACAAACACTGTGTGGTTAAACTAATAACACACACATTATTGTATTTTTGTGTCTATATTGAATATATAATTTAAACAGTCACAGTGTAGGTTGGGAAAAAGTATGTGAACCCCAAGGCTAATGACTTCTCCAAAAGCTAATTGGAGTCAGGAGTCAGCTAACCTGGAGTCCAATCAATGAGACGAGATTGGAGATGTTGATTAGAGCTGCCTTTCCCTATAAAAAACACCCACAAAATTTGAGTTTGCTATTCACAAGAAGCATTGCCTGATCTGAACCATGCATCGAACAAAAGAGATCGCCGAAGACCTAAGATTAAGAATTGTTGACTTGCATAAAGCTGGAAAGGGTTACAAAAGTATCTCTAAAAGCCTTGATGCTCATCAGTCAACAGCAAGACAAATTGTCTATAAATGGAGAAAGGTCAGCACTGTTGCTACTCTCTCTAGGAGTTGCCATCCTGCAAAGATGACTGCAAGAGCACAGCGCAAATGCTCAACGATTAGGTTAGGAAGAATCCTAGTGTCAGCTAAAGAAAGACTTACAGAAATCTCTGGAACATGCTAACATCTCTGTTGACGAGTCTACGACACGTAAAACACTAAACAAGAATGGTGTTCATGGGAGGACACCACGGAAGAAGCCACTGCTATCCAAAAAAAACATTGCTGCACATCTCAAGTTTGCAAAAGTGCACCTGGATGTTCCACAGCGCTACTGGCAAAATATTATGTGGACAGATGAAACTACAGTTGAGTTGTTTGGAAAGAACACACAACACTATGTGTGGAGAAAATAAATGGTACAGCACACCAACATCAAAACCTCATCCCAACTGTAAAGTATGGTGGAGGGAGCGTCATGGTTATGGAGCTGCTATACTGCCTCAGGGCCTGGGGAGCTTGCTATCATCGCCGAAAAATGGTATTCCCAAGTTTATCAAGACATTTTGCAGGAGAATGTTAGGCTATCTGTCCGCCAATTGAAGCTCAACAGAAGTTGGTTGATGCAACAGGACAACGACCCAAAACACAGAAGTAAATCAACAACAGAATGGCTTCAACAGAAGAAAATACACATTCTGGAGTGGCCCAGTCAGAGTGCTGACCTCAACACGATTGAGATGCTGTGGCATGACCTCAAGAGAGCAGTTTTATAAAGGTTTTCAATTACAAAAAAGAAAATGCAATTGAAAACATTCCTGAAAGGCATCAGGTAAATGAATCCATGAATTTTGCATATTTAAATGACCATATTCATAGAGTATTACGGATTTTATTCTAGCCTTGCACTAATGCATCTAACTCAACTCTTTATATGGCATGCATCATTTACAGATTGTGGCTTCAATACAAAACTGTTGTTTTAAACCCACCTGGGTAGCGTTTGTAGTTCTCATAGTCCTCAGAACACTCTACAGTGTAGACCCTGGGCTGAGCAACCACCTCAGCATGTCTGACCAGGGTCTCTGTGACATAAGGCAGGTAGAGCCAGGAGAGGCTCCCCACCACAGCCAGGGCTGCCACCATCACTAATAGCAGAGAGCCTAGTGGTTAGAGCGTTGGACTAGAAACCGAAAGGTTGCAAGATCAAATCCCCGAGCTGACAAGGTAAAAACCTGTCATTCTGCCCCTGAACAAGGCAGTTGTCCAGCACCTCAATCTGTTTACATTGATATGTGTGTCTGCTGCAAGTCGCTCGTGGATTGTAGCCGGGGGGCGAGTTCATAGCTAGTCCTGGTATCAACTTTCAAATGTGTTAGTAGCAAACTTGATAACGGATAAAGGCTTCTTCCATGGTTGACCTGTGAATCATTTATAGAACACAAATTATTTCATGATTATCAAAAAGCTAATTTAATTCCCTTTAATTTTTTTACCCAAAAAAATGCACAAATAAATGTATGAACATTTTTAAAAAATAAGGTAAATAAGTACCTGCAGACATCCAGCAGAAACTGGACACATAAAAAAATGTTTAAACTTACAAATCTCTCATTCATCGTCTTTCTTTCAAGCAACACAAGGCGTCGTCACACACCTTCCTCTCATTAACAGACACAGTAGTTAATACTGTCCAGATGCAATGTAATACAGCATTCCTGTCAAATATACACATTATTACTAACACATTACAGTCTATGGACAGGAATGTTACCTGAGACAATCTGTAGCGTTCTCTATGAATATTAAACCATGTTAGATTAAGTCCTTTCAAGAGGTTTTTAAAGGTTTTGCCTTCCCGGATTCTGTTCGGCCCTGGCAATAAGACCTATGAATGCTGACAGACACATGAACATGCAAGTATTAACGTTCATAAATATTCTTAACTGATCCCTGGAAATCCTTCATGCTTGATTATAGTTTACGGTCACATGCATTCAGATGGATGGTTGTAGTGAGCAGAGTCATGCACTTGGGTGGTCTCAAACACACCAATGTGTTGCCTATCCTGTTGGCATGTTTGAATGAGTTTTTCCACACAAATACTGATTACATTTAAATAAAAGGCACTGTAACTATAAGGATAGGTGTGTAATGCAGATACTATACAGTAATGATCATTGTTTTTTTAAGAACAGGCCAGACACCAAACTATGATTTAGTTGAAATCTTCGGTGGAAAACGACCACTCGAGAGTATTTAAGGACATTTACAGTATCAGGGATAATACTACGAAATTCTGTAAAATATGTTTGTGTGCATTTCAAGTCTACAGTGGTTTCCTCTCATCATCACTACTGCACTGGGGGTTCAAAGTCCCCCTCTTCTTCTGAGTCAGTGCTGGGGTCCAGGTCATCTTCCTCCTCTTCCTCTTCTTCCTCCTCCTCTTCCTCCAGCTCCCAGCGACACTGGAGCTCCTCCAGACCCAGGAAACGCTTGAGCAACGAAGCCAGTGCCTCCACATCACTGACAAAGAGGGAGAAATAAAATGATCAAACAACTAGTTTGTGATCAAGAATAGACAGCATGGCTGATTACACTTCTGCTCCATACCATTCTTGGAATATTCTACAATATTCTCCTATCCTGGGAAACCTGTGTTCTGATCCTTTAACACAACATCTTCCATGTTAGGTCTATTACAAGACCCTATCTCTTCCCCCTCCAGAACCCAGTCGTACCTGCGTCCCCCCATGGTGGCGCTCTGTGTGAGGGGGTAGGAGAAACCTGTTGTCAGCCGCAGCACCAGCAGGTAACCCTTTCCCAGGTAGCGCACCTTCTCCTCCTGAACACACACGGCACGCAGGTGCCTCATGTCCAGCACCACTGAAAGACAGAGACAGGATGAGGGGGTGGGATGGGAAGGAGAGAGAGGCAGGGGATGGAGATTGGAGGATGGGATGGGAGGGAGACGGGAGGAGTGGGAGTGGATGGGAGGACGTGGAGGGGGATGGGAGGGAGACGGGAGGAGGTGGATGGGAGTTTGTGGAGGGGGATGGGAGGGAGACGGGAAAAGAGAGGGTGAGTTTGTGGAGCAAAATTCCTGTAGCTCTCCAAGACCAGGGCTGAAGTCCTCTGGGTTTACCGGATCTGAAAATTCATCCCATCATCCTACCAGGGTTGAAGACCTCTGGGTTTACCGGATCTGAACACTCATCCCATCATCCTACCCTTATTGTTAAAGGGGAGTGATAGTACAGGACACATTACGTGATGATGTTCCTCACCTTTCTCCTGGCCTCTCCTCCACATGGTGAGAATCAGAGTGTACAGACTGAAGGTCTTCAGCTCTATCACATTCTTGGTTTTATCAAACACTGCCTCCTCCCACTCCTCCATGTTCTGCATGGCCACGAACAGACAGCCCGTCACGTAGAACAGCTTCCACAAAATACTGTCTGGAAAGACAAGAAAACAGAGGGATCAGAGACAGGCAGGAAATCTGTCTTAATTATGTCAATGATGACTGGCCTAGGTACCAGACTGTTTCTGTATTCAACTAAAGCAGTGACAGGCTGACACTGTAAATTGGGTTATATCTGAGCTGTAGTATGGTGATGCCTGTACATTTGGTTATATCTGAGCTGTAGTATGGTGATGCCTGTAAATTTGGTTATATCTGAGCTGTAGTATGGTGATGCCTGTAAATTTGGTTATATCTGAGCTGTAGTATGGTGATGCCTGTAAATTTGGTTATATCTGAGCTGTAGTATGGTGATGCCTGTAAATTGGGTTATATCTGAGCTGTAGTATGGTGATGCCTGTAAATTTGGTTATATCTGAGCTGTAGTATGGTGATGCCTGTAAATTTGGTTATATCTGAGCTGTAGTATGGTGATGCCTGTAAATTGGGTTATATCTGAGCTGTAGTATGGTGATGCCTGTAAATTGGGTTATATCTGAGCTGTAGTATGGTGATGCCTGTAAATTGGGTTATATCTGAGCTGTAGTATGGTGATGCCTGTAAATTGGGTTATATCTGAGCTGTAGTATGGTGATGCCTGTAAATTGGGTTATATCTGACCTGTAGTATGGTGATGCCTGTAAATTTGGTTATATCTGACCTGTAGTATGGTGATGCCTGTAAATTTGGTTATATCTGAGCTGTAGTATGGTGATGCCTGTAAATTGGGTTATATCTGAGCTGTAGTATGGTGATGCCTGTAAATTGGGTTATATCTGACCTGTAGTATGGTGATGCCTGTAAATTGGGTTATACCTGAAGTGTAGTACGCAGCAGCCAGGCCAATGGATGCAATACCTGTAATCAGAAAAATTACCAAGTGCTGGGTCAATTAATTTTATTACATTGCATTCAAATAAAGAAATATTTACACAGAATGTGCGCACACACACACACAAACACCCTACCTACAAGCAGCGACCAGGAGCGGATGCCAGGTGACCTTTTCAGATGTAACATGTTGGAATTGTGCTCCTCTACCCGCATATACCCCATCTGACAGACAGACAATACAGTTGTATACAGGAAGAATAGGCAATGGTAATATAGAAGAACCGTTGCTTACACTTGTAATTCTATGATAGGTCAGTGGTTACTTCAAGGAGATGTCAGGAGTATGGCTTTTTGTATTTCAGATCTGCTTCCACATTCCCTCATCTCTAACTATTTCCCGGTTCAAACATCCGGCATTGCATTCATATGTTATCATACCTTATTATTAATATTAAACCTACATCCCCAGCGGGTAGTATCATTTTGTGTTGTTGTGCCAAAGCCTATAAAAGACAACCTTACCCCAAAGTATCCAAGTACCGTATGGTAGACAATTTAACGTTACGATCAATCATAATCTCGCCTATATGATACTTTGAATTAAATAATGTGTATTCATACCTATTAATTTCTGTCTTACCTTAGACTCTTCAACGAAATTCCTGAAAATGATACACAGCGGAAACAATGTAACAAATCGGCTTGATGATAGTGAAACTTACATTTACAATTTTTAGAGAAGTTTCAATTCATTTCATTTTACAGCAACAACACACGGGTGGGTGGGGTGTTGCTTCCTTCCGGGGTAAGTCTTCACTGATTGGATGTTGCAATGAGGGGATTCGATTAGTGTTTCGTGGGTGGCCGGTTAGGCGTGTCTGGGACCGGGTGAAGTGGATTGCATTCGTTTTGGAACCGAGATGCATCCCGGGCGTGAGTCAAGTGCCCCGTTCAAAGTGAAGGCGAAATAAATCCATAACAAATGTACGTAATTAAGCACGTGGAGTAATGAGAAGGATTATGTGTTTTCAGGTGCAAAATGTATTACTTTTGATAAAAAAAACGCTTTGACTGCCTTCCCAGTGAAACTAGTTCGAAAATTCTAACACATTTTATGGAAAAGAGACCTATCTTCCCGGACAGTGCACCATGCTGTCGGGTTGACAACATGACTGAGCAGGGCAAATTACTGTTCCATTTGAAACGGGCGCTCCCAAAGACAGTATAGTATGAAGATAGGCTAAAACTGCTTCTCCAATCACACTTGTAGGGGACGTTGGCAAACTGAACTCTTGCGTAGGTCATCTACACGTTTAAGTGGTCTCAAGCCAAAGTGCGCATGTGCAAGCCATCCAACTAACTCAAAGGCACTCTTTCATAAAATGTTGTTTTAAACAAAAAATTAAAACGTAAGTTTATCACTTTCACGAGACTCGAGTAGTAACATGTTCAACTATTTAAGACATTGGCCGTGCCTTTAGATTTTGAGAAAATTAACAAAGGAATATTTTTTCTCTCATTGAATTGTCAAAGGCTAAAAAGCAAACATGGTCTGTTTGGATTGTTTCACAAGCGTTCCCGGAAGTCTCGCAATATTGCGCCTCTGGGATTGAAACTGTGGCGCTCCTCCCTCGCCGCTTTTGACCGTTCACTTCACGCGCCATAGACCGTCGCATCGTAACATAATCGAATCGGCCCAATATTTCTAACACCTTGTGTCTCTGATATTTTAAAAATCACACAAAAACATAGAAGAAAAAACGCATCGTCTCTTTTATTTTCTGTTTATTTGATGAAATACTATTTATGTCAAGTCTACGCATACAATTTGATGCATACGTTGGAAATCCAACGTGCAACACACAGAACACGCTACCACTGCTTCTGCAACGCAATGCTGCAGGGCAAACGCAGCGTTCCATTGGATATGAATGTATTTCTGGTGTACCAAAAAGCAATGACGATATCTGTCGAGGTCGAGGTTTTACGCATGCGCTCTTCAATGACCGGTGAACACAATGGAGTCACGTATTCTGAAGTCAAGTCGTCGTGAAAACTTGTCTGGAACCCCCGACTCATTTCAACATTAGCTGGTCTTGTGACGGAAACCGTGGCCGAGTCGCATGTTGACCATTGTTGCCTTTCAGCTGTATCGTAATCGCTCCAAATATTGCTGAGCAAGCTGTATGAGATCACCTGCTATCTAGAACACTGTTCTAACTCCCCCTTTCTTGAAATGTTTTTCAACTATTGTGTTTAAAGGCAGAACAGTAGAAAACGTCCAACCGGTGAGTGCAATGATATAATATTCACCTATTTATTGAAATATACTATTTTACTAATACGTGGCTGACGATGGACCCTGGTATAGACGTCATAGATGTAGCTTGTGTCGCCTTCATATACGCTCGGGTTCTGGAGAGCAAGGTTGTCTTTTAGGCAAGCAAGAAATTACACATTTGATGATAAGAAAGGAATATTTTTCTCCTGCCTCCAATTACTGTTTAGTTAGGGATTTAAAACTTACCAGAAAGCATAATAATCTATCCTTTAACCATATTACCTGGATAAAAATAGCAATTTCCAGCACAATTGCTGTTTAAATTTGTTCCTGAAAATAGGCCTATATGTTATCACAGATGCTTCAACCGTTATTTACCATTTATTACATAATATATCAGACAATTATAATAGTAGATTATTATTATATATCGTTATGTTATTTGTGTCTATAGTTACTGTATGATATGTAAGCCAATATTGAGTACAGTAGCCCAGGGTTCTCCATCCTTTTCTAGCACGAGAGATACTTTATAAATAAATGAAACATGTGGCGAGCTACTCATTTTGTTGTTGTTGTTGTTTTAGTAGCCTACCAAGAGCACAGATGCTTTGGGTCTTCATCGACGTAGTTATCATAATGTACCTATGTAATAGCATATAACAAAAATAAGGCTTTATCGCCTGCCTATTCGCACATTTGGTGCAATTATGTGTGCTATTTTGTGATGACAGAACACTGTTATGTCTTAACAGGCAGTTTAAAATCATAACAATATGCTGCTGTTGAGATAAGAAGAATGATCCTGATTGGTTAGGACAGGGTTAACAATGTAGAAGTTGGGTGGACTTGAGTCACACACACACACAAAAACAAATACTAGCAATTTAGTTTGGATCTTAGTAGTTAGTGGGCATGTCCAAGGAGAATGTGTAGAAGTGTTGTGAAGATTCAAGGTCTACTGTTGAGTTGGATGGATAATGCAGAGTTAGGTCTACTGTTGAGCTGGATGGATAATGCAGAGTTAGGTCTACTGTTGAGTTGGATGGATAATACAGAGTTAGGTCTACTGTTGAGTTGGATGGATAATGCAGAGTTAGGTCTACTGTTGAGTTGGATGGATAATGCAGAGTAAGATCTACTGTTGAGTTGGATGGATAATGCAGAGTAAGGTCTACTGTTGAGTTGGATGGATAATGCAGAGTTAGGTCTACTGTTGAGTTGGATGGATAATGCAGAGTTAGGTCCACTTTTGAGTTGGATGGATAATGCAGAGTTAGGTCTACTGTTGAGTTGGATGGCTCACTGACCTTGCTCTTGTGTTTGTGTGAAATCCAACAGTCATATCATATCATAAAAATGTCAGAAGTGAACATGGGAAGACGGAAGGAGAAGTGTGAGAATTGCACTAAACAGGTAAGCCCATGTAATGTTTGTGGTTTCACTGTGCAGTGCGGAAGTGGCTCTCTGCCACAGAAATTGTCATTCCGATCATATCTGGTGTTGCTGAGTGCCTGTCCCAGTTGTTTGAGTGTGTTACTTCTAGCATATGATAGTCAAACATTTTATATTGTGTCCAATTCTAACCTTGATTGATGTATTGATTGATCATTTCCAGTGCAACAAGAAGCTGAGTGGTGAAGACGTCAGCTCCCTTCCGGAGGACGATGTAGCCAACGGAGAGGTCCCTGCCTCCTCGCCTCCCCTCCAGCAGCAGGTGTTGCTGAGTGCCTGTCTGTCCTGTGAGGGTTGTGTGTCAGAGGAGGAGAGCCTAAAGATCTCTCAACAGAACCTGGAGGAGGTGGCCCGGGTCCTGGGCCAAAACAAGGTACTACTGGACCACTAACCAGGCTACCAGGGTCATATTCAATAGGCACCAAACGGAAGAAAAGTTGCGGAAACAGGGAGAGACTACCTGGACTTATGAAGGAAAAAGGAAACCGCACACCGCTCTTGATAGTATCACTGATATTTAATAAGCTTTCGTATCGGAAACTTTTGTGATTTAAAAAAAATGAGCACCCTTATGGAGACCTCGCCCCACCCACATCCGTTCCACGCATCGAAAGGGGTTGGAGGTGAAGGAAAAACAAATAAGTGCTACCAAATAGGTAGATTTTGTAGCATAGAGAAAGTTAAGATATCAGACAGGGGAGGTGATATTAATAATACTCTGAGTAAAAGAGAATGTTTTCTGATTTTCACCCTCCAGACATTAGTTCCTGAAGGACTTAATGATGAAATGCCTATGTATGTTATGTTGTGAATTTGAACATGAATTATGTCTCTATTTCAGATTACTCTGATGTTTTTCATACGATGTACCCAATGATTCATGAGAACTTGCTATGTCCTCATTGTGGTTTTACAGACGTGTTTAATACGTCTTATTTATACACTTTTGTAATATTTATGAAATGCATACTGTTATATTTGGTAGCACTTATTTGTTTTTCCTTCACCTCCAACCCCTTTCGATGCTTGTAACGGATGTGGGTGGGGCGAGGTCTGCATAAGGGTGCTCATTTTTTTTTAATTCACAAAAGCTCTGATGAAGACCGTGAGGCCGATACGGAAGCTTATTAAATATCAGTGATACTATCAAGAGCGGTGTGCGGTTTCCTTTTTCCTTCATCTTGTTCAACTGTTGCCATGCACCTGCAAAAAAGATTGCTCAGATGTGTGAGTGCCTTTTGAATTTTGAACTATCTGGACTTATGAAATAAGAACCACTATGTTCCCCTCTTCTTTTTTACTAAATGTGTTGCTGAGATGGTCCCTAATGAAGTCAACCCTGGACACCTCGCATGATTAGTCTTCCTAAGCACTTGGGTCGTCATTAGTTACCACAGCCAAAAAGTCACAAACCTCAGCAATTTCTCTTCTCTTAATAAAATGTAATTTTAAAAACATAACCTTAAAAGTGCAATATGCGGAAATCACTCTGCCATTTCCTGATTGCTAAAATTCTAATTGTTCGCCTAATTTCAGTTTGTGTAGATAATCATTGTACCATCTAAAATGCTCTGAAATAATATATTTTTTAAACCCCAAAATATAGTATTTTCATCTGTTTTAAGCTGGTGTACAAAACCAAAAGTAAAAGATGCAAAAAAGAAACAGGAAGCATAGAAATATGGCACATAGAACAGATCTACAAATGTTTAGGCTTGCTTTCAATGAGACTGGCATTGTGGCTATGCTATCTAGTGGAAGCCAAGCGCTTGTGGAGATCCGCGTAGCTTTGTGATGTCAATGCTTCAATGGTAACTACAGAGACAAGGGCTAACGCTGTCTGAGAGGAAAGAGGAATGGTTGGGGCATCTTTACTGTACCATCCAGATCACCTCGTGTCAGTTTGGTTTTGATGTGTGTTGTTAATACTGGTCTTTTTGCCTGCCATGCCTACTGGTTGTTTGGTTAAACTTTGTTTCACTTCACTGAAATGTATGGGGCATTGAATGTGGATGTCAGGAAAATGGTCTCTCTCTTCCTGGACGAAGTGTGACATCACTCTCTCCCTCTATGTACTATTACAGAAGTGTGACATATCTCTCTCTCCTTCTATGTACTATTACAGAAGTGTGACATATCTCTCTCCCTCTATGTACTATTACAGAAGTGTGACATCACTCTCTCCCTCTATGTACTATTACAGAAGTGTGACATCACTCTCTCCCTCTATGTACTATTACAGAAGTGTGACATCACTCTCTCCCTCTATGTACTATTACAGAAGTGTGACATCACTCTCTCCCTCTATGTACTATTACAGAAGTGTGACATCACTCTCTCCCTCTGTGTACTATTACAGAAGTGTGACATCACTCTCTCCCTCTATGTACTATTACAGAAGTGTGACATCACTCTCTCCCTCTATATACTATTACAGAAGTGTGACATCACTCTCTCCCTCTATGTACTATTACAGAAGTGTGACGTGTCTCTCCCTCTATGTACTATTACAGAAGTGTGACATCACTCTCTCCCTCTATGTACTATTACAGAAGTGTGACGTGTCTCTCCCTCTATGTACTATTACAGAAGTGTGACGTGTCTCTCCCTCTATGTACTATTACAGAAGTGTGACGTGTCTCTCCCTCTATGTACTATTACAGAAGTGTGACATCACTCTCTCCCTCTATGTACTATTACAGAAGTGTGACATCACTCTCTCCCTCTATGTACTATTACAGAAGTGTGACATCACTCTCTCCCTCTATGTACTATTACAGAAGTGTGACGTGTCTCTCTCCCTCTATGTACTATTACAGAAGTGTGACATCACTCTCTCCCTCTATGTACTATTACAGAAGTGTGACATCACTCTCTCCCTCTATGTACTATTACAGAAGTGTGACATCACTCTCTCCCTCTATGTACTATTACAGAAGTGTGACGTGTCTCTCCCTCTATGTACTATTACAGAAGTGTGACGTGTCTCTCCCTCTATGTACTATTACAGAAGTGTGACATATCTCTCTATGTACTATTACAGAAGTGTGACATATCACTCTATGTACTATTACAGAAGTGTGACATCACTCTCTCCCTCTATGTACTATTACAGAAGTGTGACATATCTCTCTATGTACTATTACAGAAGTGTGACATATCACTCTATGTACTATTACAGAAGTGTGACATATCACTCTCTCTCTCTATGTACTATTACAGAAGTGTGACGTGTCTCTCCCTCTATGTACTATTACAGAAGTGTGACATCACTCTCTCCCTCTATGTACTATTACAGAAGTGTGACATCACTCTCTCTCTCTATGTACTATTACAGAAGTGTGACATCACTCTCTCTCTCTATGTACTATTACAGAAGTGTGACATCACTCTCTCTCTCTATGTACTATTACAGAAGTGTGACATATCACTCTCTCCCTCTATGTACTATTACAGAAGTGTGACGTGTCTCTCCCTCTATGTACTATTACAGAAGTGTGACGTGTCTCTCCCTCTATGTACTATTACAGAAGTGTGACGTGTCTCTCCCTCTATGTACTATTACAGAAGTGTGACGTCACTCTCTCCCTCTATGTACTATTACAGAAGTGTGACGTGTCTCTCCCTCTATGTACTATTACAGAAGTGTGACATCACTCTCTCCCTCTATGTACTATTACAGAAGTGTGACATCACTCTCTCCCTCTGTGTACTATTACAGAAGTGTGACGTCACTCTCTCCCTCTATGTACTATTACAGAAGTGTGATGTGTCTCTCTCTCCCTCTATGTACTATTACAGAAGTGTGACGTGTCTCTCTCTCCCTCTATGTACTATTACAGAAGTGTGACGTGTCTCTCTCTCCCTCTATGTACTATTACAGAAGTGTGACGTGTCCAAACACCAGGTCCTGGTGGTGTCAGTGTGTTCCCAGTCTCTGCCTTTCTTCGCTGTCAAGTTCGGTCTGGACATTCCTGAGGCCACACGCAAACTCTGTGGCTTCCTCAAGAGCCTCGGTAAGGGAGTGTGTATCTATGTCTCTGTGGTAGATTTCCATTGGCATTTCCAGAGACAAACCCTGTCGTTGCATTGGAGTGTGTGCGTCCGTCCGTCCGTTTTACTATAATTCTGACCAGAAGTCCTCATCAGAATAGTAAACCAAGGAGAAGGGTGACAGTTGAGGACATGTTTCCAGTCCTCACAAGGAAAACAACAATTTTAGGTTTAGGGGTTAGGGGTAAGATTTAGGGTTAGGGGTAAGATTTATGGTTAGGAGTTAGGGGTAAGATTTAGGGTTAGGGGTTAGGGGTAAGATTTATGGTTAGGAGTTAGGGGTAAGATTTATGGTTAGGGGTTAGGGGTAAGATTTAGGGTTAGGGGTTGTTATTTATTGTGTTTAACTGTTATTTATACAGGGTGGATCACCAGTGTGTCATTCACAAGGGACCCTTGTGAACATGAACATACACAATTTAATACACATCATGTAAGATGATACCAATACAATGAATACAACATGATGCATCAAAACAAACACAACTCTCATACATCCCCTCCCTTATACCTGATCTGAACTGGCCAATGGAAAACAGCAAGTCTCATTTCAAGGTGTTCTTAACCCTAACAAGGAACCCAAACCGGCTGCACGCGTGCGCCATCGTGCGCTATCGTGCATACATTTATTTTGTCCCCCCACACCACACGCGATCACAACACGCAGGTTAAAATATCAAAACAAACTCTGAACCAATGACATTAATTTGGGGACAGGTCGAAAAAGCAAACATGTATGGCAATTTAGCTAGTTAGCTTGCACTTGCTAGCTAACGTTAATTTGTCCTATTTAGCTAGCTTGCTGTTGCTAGCTAATTTGTCCTGGGATATAAACATTGAGTTGTTATTTTACCTGAAATGCACAAGGACCTCTACTCCGACAATTAATCCACACATAAAACGGCCAACCGAATCGTTTATAGTCATCTCCCCTCCTTCCAGGCTTTTTCATCGTTTAAATTATATGGTGATCGCATCTAAACTTTCATTGTATTACCACGACTACCAGCAAAACAGTTCGTCTTTCAATCACCCACGTGGGTATAACCAATGAGGAGATGGCACGTGGGTACCTGCTTCTATAAACCAATGAGGAGATGGGAGAGGCAGGACTTGCAGTTCAATCTGCGTCAGAAATAGGAATGAGTTCTATTTTAGCCCTTGGTGTCGCAGACGCTCGTTGGCGCGAGCGAGCAGTGTGGGTGCAATAATTGAATAACATGGATTTCAAAATGTATTTTGCGACGTGTCCGGTCTGGTCAGTATGCCCCCGCGGAAATCCATTTGGCATAAAACAAAAGTCTCCATAAAAATCGGTCCGTTTAAGCTAGAGATATGTCTTTTTTGCATTGGATGCGTCTCAATCCACCGCATCCGCCTATTTCACACTTCCGCGGTGAAAGATGACTGCGCTCGAGCGGTGTTTGTCAGAGCATGAGACATCCTGAAAATCAGTCTTCTCATCAAATCGTCTGCAGCGTCCGAACCTTCAGAGGAGTCACAAGACTCGTCTGAATGTCCCGCGGTACCAGTTGAAAACAGTTACGGAAGTATACAGTACCAGTCAAAAGTTTGGACAGACCTATTCATTCAAGGGTTTTTCTTTATTTGTACTATTTATTACATTGTAGAATAATAGAGAAGACATCAAAACTATGAAATAACACATATGGAATCATGTAGTAACCAAAAAACAAATCAAAATATATTTTAGATCCTTCAAAGTAGCCACCCTTTGCCTTGATGACAGCTTTGCACACTCTTGGCATTCTCTCAACCAGATTCACCTGGAATGCTTTACCAACAGTCTTAAAAGGACTTCCCACATATGCTGAGCACTTGTTGGCTGCTTTTCCTTCAACTCATCCCAAACCATCTCAATTGGGTTGAGGTCAGGTGATTGTGGAGGCCAGGTCATCTGATGCAGCACTCCATTACTCTCCTTCTTGGATGGCGTATCGCTGCAGAATTCTGTGGTAGCCATGCTGGTTAGGTGTGCCTTTTTAATTCTAGATAAATCACACAGTGTCACCAGCAACGCACCATCACACCACCTCCTCCTCTATGCTTCACGGTGGTAACCACACATGCAGAGACCATCCGTTCACCTACTCTACGACTCACAAAGACACAGTGGTTGGAACCAAAAATGTCAAATTTGGACTCATCTGACCAAAGGACAGATTTCCACCGGTCTAATGTCCATTGCTCGTGTTTCTTGTCCCAAGCAAGTCTCTTCTTATTATTGGTGTCCTTTAGTAGTGGTTTCTTTGCAGCAATTTGACCAGTTTACAATTGGCTCATTCATCCCCCTCCTCTCCCCTGTAACTATTCCCCAGGTCGTTGCTGCAAATGAGAACGTGTTCTCAGTCAACTTACCTGGTAAAATAACGGTAAAATAAATAAAAAATAAATAAATGAAGGCCTGATTCACACAGTCTCCTCTGAACAGTTGATGTTGAGATGTGTCTGTTACTTGAAATCTGTGAAGCATTTATTTGGGCTGCAACTTATCCTCTGCAGCAGAGGGAACTCTGGGTCTTCCTTTCCTGTGGCGGTCCTCATGAGAGCCAGTTTCATCATAGCGCTTGATGGTTTTTGCTACTGCACTTGAAGAAACTTTGAAATGTTCCTGATTCAATGACCTTCATGTCTTAAAGTAATGATGGACTATCCTTTCACTTTGCTTATTTGAGCTGTTCTTGCCATAATATGGACTTGGTCTTTTACCAAATAGGGCTATATTCTGTATACCACCCCTACCTTGTCACAATACAACTGATTGGCTCAAATTCGTTATGAAGGAAAGAAATTCCACAAATTAACTTTTAACAAGGCACACCTGTCCGGGTTTGGCCGGGGTAGGCCGTCATTGTAAATAAGAATTTGTTCTTAACTTTTACTGCCTCAGAAACCCGGATCCGGGAGCACCCCCCACCCCCCACACACTGATTAGCATAGATAGCATAGCTTCAGAAGTAGATAGTAGCATCTAAATATCATTAAATCACAAGTCCAAGACACCAGATGAAAGATACAGATCTTGTGAATAAAGCCACCATTTCAGATTTTTAAAATGTTTTACAGGGAAGACAAAATATGTAAATCTATTAGCTAAACACGTTAGCAAAATACACCACTATTCTAACTCCATCAGTTTCTTACTCCTTCAGGTGCTATCACCAATTCGGCTCAACTAAGATATTGATAGCCAATAACCTATAAAAAAAACCATCAGATGACAGTCTGATAACATATTCATGGTATAGGATCGTTTTTGTTAGAAAAAAGTGCATATTTCAGGTAGAAATCACAGTTTACAATTGCACCGACCATCACAAATCCACTAGAATTACTAGATAGAGCAACGTGTATGACCAATTTACTCATCATAAAACATTTCATAAAAATAGACAAAGCATAGCAATGGAAAGACCCAGTTCTTGTGATTTCAGACCATATTTCAGATTTTCTAAGCGTTTTTCAGCGAAAACACAATAAATCGATAAGTTAGCATACTACATGTTCCAACGTTACCAGAGCATCGATTCCAGCCAAAGAGCGCTATAACGTAACCACCGCCAAAAGATATTAATTTTTTCACTAACCTTCTCAGAATTCTTCCGATGACACTCCTGTAACATCATTTTACAACATACATATACAGTTTGTTCGAAAAGGTGCATATTTAGCCATACAAAACCGTGGTTACACAATGAAAATACTAGGAAATCAAGCCTCAATATGTCTGACGTCATCTATCAGAGTGATCTAGTTTAATTAAAAGCTAATCATATACTTGACTAAAAAATACAGGGTTGACAGGAATCGAAAGACAAATTAGTTCTTAATGCAACCGCTGATTTACATTTTTAAAATTATCCTTACTTTTCAATACAGGGTTGGCCAAGTGAAGCTATACCAAACAAAATGGCGATATATACGTTTAAAATATTTCGACAGAAACACGGTTTATCATATTAAATATTGCTTACTTTGAGCTGATCTTCCATCATATTCTTGGGCAATGTATCCTTTCTATGTTATAAACGTCTTTTGGTCGATAGATGTCCTCTGTCCTTCGAAATGTCCACTAACAACGACCGAGACCGCGAAACGTTCCCAAAGCTAGAAAGTGCACGACAAATAAATTCCTCAGAATCGCACTAAACGGATATAAATTGCTATAAAACGGTTAAAATTCACTACCTTATGATGTTTTTAACAACTATAACGACTGAAAACATGACCGGAGAAATACTGCTGGTTAGAAAACGATTTGGAACGAGGCAGGTCCGATGGCCTTCACGCTTGAGGCGCACGTTGAGAAAGAGGGGTCTCTGTACATTTTTGTCATTTATAATGGCTCTGAACGTCCCATAGACTTCATTGAAAACGTGATGACGTACAGACACCCAGAGGAAGACGTAGGTAGTGTCGGTTTCTTCATAGCATTCACTGTGGCCTTATAAACAGACCCCAGATCAGAGGTAAAAATTTCTGAAATCTGAACCCTGTCATGAAAAGTGCTGTAGAAATTGTTCTGTACCACTCAGAGACAAAATTTCAACTCCTATAGAAACTATAGACTGTTTTCTATCCAATAATAACAATAATATGCATATTGTACGATCAAGAATTGAGTACGAGGCAGTTCAATTTGGAAATGTAAAAAAAAAAATAATGCTAACAGCTCCCCCTATTGACAAAAGGTTAACTGACTTGCCTAGTTAAATAAAGGTTAAAAAAAAAAAAAAAAAAAACTTTACCTAATGAAGCTGGTTGAGAGAATGCCAAGAGTGTTCAAAGGGTGGCTACTTTGAAGAATCTCAAATATTGAATATATTTTGATTTGTTTAACACTTTTTTGGTTACTACATGATTCCATATGTGTTATTTCATAGTTTTGATGTCTTCACTATCATTCTACAATGTAGAAAATAGTAAATATAAAGAAAAACCCTGGAATGAGTAGGTGTGCCAACTTTCGACTGGTGTGTGTGTGTGTGTGTGTGTGTGTGTGTGTGTGTGTGTGTGTGTGTGTGTGTGTGTGTGTGTGTGTGTGTGTGTGATGTGTTAATGATTCTGCAATAACTGGGGAAGAAAGCTACAGCAAGAAGGCATCATGTGAGTCAGCCACAGTGGATTGATTTACATCGATCTACAATAAGGCACTTAGTACATCATAGACATCAAATGAGCATTGTGTATCGTTCTCTGCAACCTGGCTCGAGGTGAGTTTAGGACTCCCTCTACTGGAATCAGAGTTTTCAAAATATATTTCATCAAATAGGTGGCCCGAAGAGGCAGAGTGGTTATTAAATGCACCACAAATGTTATTCTTATCTGTTACGGGACCAGAGTCTGTCATAACCAGCTGGGGTAATGGGGGCGTGGAGTTTTGTTTCAGAGATTTGACTACCTTCTAGAAGGCAGCTGGATTCCCACCATTCTCAGATACACAGTTGAAGAAGTATGTCAATGTTGCTTTACTAACCAAGGATAGACCTCAATATGTCTGAAGCATCTGAAGGACTGCCAGTCAAACGTAGAATCAGTCAGGCTGAGCCCAAGCTAAATGCTTCTTCTGAAGTTTCTCTGGCAGTTTCATGTGTGAACCAGGAAGTATCTCTATCTTTCAGTTTCTTGAACGGTGCTTATCTGCAATAGAGTTGAGCAAGGAAGTTAAACAATTTAGGGCCTGATCCGAGTCAGATATCTGACACCCCCTCATTCTCAGACAGGAATTGTTGAAATTCCTGTAATTTCTCTTTGTAATAATGCGAGGGTGAGATTTAGGTAGCTTTGCATCTCTTATGCAGGAAACGGAACAGTGGTCACTGAACTCATTAGCAAAAATTCCATTGGCCATATACTCATGAGGGTCGTTTGTCAAAATAACATTTAAAACAGCTTTAAGCTACGGGTATTTTTCAGGGTGTTTTTAAAGTTGGGACGGGTTGGTTGAGTTAGGCTCAATGCAGATATCTATCAGAAGCTGGCATCAACCAATTCAGATTTAGATCACGAAGAATTCAGAATTCAGATTTAGATTCATTTAGATTTAGATTCAGAATTCAGATTTAGCGTAATTTGATAGGAAGTCAGATAATTGACTAAGAACACATATTGAGGCAGAGGGAGGGCGATAAATTCCCACTAGCACAAGTTAGGCATTATTACCAAGGCCCACATTTTAGGACTAGACATTAGGGTTTAGGGAAAATAGCATCTTGAATGGGTATCAATTGTTGGTCACCAAAAATCCTCACAAGTATAGTAAAACAAACGCGTGTGTGTGTGTCTGTGTGGTAAGTGAGAGATTCTGTGTGCGTCTGACTTAGTACAACACGGCGTGTGACTTAGTACAACGCGGCGTCTGACTTAGTACAACGCGGCGTCTGACTTAGTACAACGCGGCGTGTGACTTAGTACAACGCGGCGTGTGACTTAGTACAACGCGGCGTGTGACTTAGTACAACGCGGCGTCTGACTTAGTACAACGCGGCGTCTGACTTAGTACAACGCGGCGTCTGACTTAGTACAACGCGGCGTCTGACTTAGTACAACGCGGCGTCTGACTTAGTACAACGCGGCGTCTGACTTAGTACAACGCGGCGTCTGACTTAGTACAACGCGGCGTGTGACTTAGTACAACGCGGCGTGTGACTTAGTACAACGCGGCGTGTGACTTAGTACAACGCGGCGTGTGACTTAGTACAACGCGGCGTGTGACTTAGTACAACGCGGCGTGTGACTAAGTACAACGCGGCGTGTGACTTAGTACAACGCGGCGTCTGACTTAGTACAACGCGGCGTGTGACTTAGTACAACGCGGCGTGTGACTTAGTACAACGCGGCGTGTGACTTAGTACAACGCGGCGTGTGACTTAGTACAACGCGGCGTGTGACTTAGTACAACGCGGCGTGTGACTTAGTACAACGCGGCGTGTGACTTAGTACAAGGCGGCGTGTGACTTAGTACAAGGCGGCGTGTGACTTAGTACAACGCGGCGTGTGACTTAGTACAACGCGGCGTCTGACTTAGTACAACGTGGCGTGTGACTAAGTACAACGCGGCGTGTGACTTAGTACAACGCGGCGTCTGACTTAGTACAACGCGGCGTGTGACTTAGTACAACGCGGCGTGTGACTTAGTACAACGCGGCGTGTGACTTAGTACAACGCGGCGTGTGACTTAGTACAACGCGGCGTGTGACTTAGTACAACGCGGCGTGTGACTTAGTACAACGCGGCGTGACTTAGTACAACGCGGCGTGTGACTTAGTACAACGCGGCGTGTGACTTAGTACAACGCGGCGTGTGACTTAGTACAACGCGGCGTGTGACTTAGTACAACGCGGCGTGTGACTTAGTACAACGCGGCGTCTGACTTAGTACAACGCGGCGTGTGACTTAGTACAACGCGGCGTGTGACTTAGTACAACGCGGCGTGTGACTTAGTACAACGCGGCGTGTGACTTAGTACAACGCGGCGTGTGACTTAGTACAACGCGGCGTGTGACTTAGTACAACGCGGCGTGTGACTTAGTACAACGCGGCGTGTGACTTAGTACAACGCGGCGTGTGACTTAGTACAACGCGGCGTGTGACTTAGTACAACACAGCGTCTGACTTAGTACAACACAGCGTGTGACTTAGTACAACACAGCGTGTGACTTAGTACAACACAGCGTGTGTGTGTGTGTGAAATATATGTGTGTGGTAAATTGATAGGCATCTACCAGATGAATCATTGTCTTCCCCTCCCTCTCTGCTTCCCTTTGTAGGAGTGCAGTATGTGTTTGATACCACTCTAGCTGCAGGCTTCAGTATTCTGGAGAGCCAGAGAGAATTTGTCCAGAGGTACCGTGATAACCAGGCCCTACCCATGTTCACCTCCTCCTGTCCAGGTAATATTTACACCTTTACATATTTACAGTGTAGGGAGTCATTGAACCATCTAAACCGCTGTGAAATATAATTTCCATAACAAAAAAATATAGTGTTTTCAGCTGTTTGAAGCTGGTGTACAAAACCGAAAGTAAAAGACACAAAAATGAAACTTAATAACAGGAAGCATAGTAATAGTGCGCATAGAACAGATCTATCGCTTCTTAGACTTGCTTTCAATGAGAATGACAGATCTATAACTCACATTTCTATGTGAAAATTATCAGGTCACCCAAAAAGTGACATGTACAGAAACCCAGCCTAAAACCACAAACAGCAAGCAATGCAGATGTAGAAGCACGGTGGCTAGGAAAAACTCCTTAGAAAGGCAGGAACCTAGGAAGAAACCTAGAGAGGAACCAGGCTCTGAGGGGTGACCAGTCCTCTTCTGGCTGTGCCAGGTGGAGATTGTAAGACTACATGGCCATTACGGCCAGATTGTTCTTCAAGATGTTCAAACATTCATAGATGACCAGCAGGGTCAAATAATAATCATTGGTTGTAGAGGGTGCAACAGATCTGCACCTCAGGAGTAAATGTCAGTTGGCTTTTCATAGCCGAGCATTCAGAGGTCAAGACAGCAGGTGGGGTAGAGAGAGAGTCGAAAACAGCACGTCCGGGACAAAGTAGCACGTCCGGTGAACAGGTCAGGGTTCCATAGCCGCAGGCAGAAAGTTGAAACTGGAGCAGTAGCATAACCAGGTGGGTTGGGGACAGCCAGGAGTCATCAGACCAGGTAGTCCTGAGGCATGGTCCTAGGGCTCAGGTCCTGCTGGAGGAGAGAATTAGAGGAAGCATTCTTAAATTCACACAGGACACCAGATAAGACGGGAGAATTACACCAGATATTACAGACTGACCCTAGCCCCCTGACACATAGATTATTGCAGCATAGATACTGGAGACTGAGACAGGTGTGGGGGGGAGACGACGACACTGTGGCCCCGTCCGACGATACGCCCGAGCAAGGCCAACCAGGCAGGATTTAACCCCACCCACTTTGTCAAAGCACAGCCTCCACACCACTAGAGGGATATCAACAGACCACCAACTTACTACCCTGAAACAAGGCTGAGTATAGCCCACGAAGATCTCCTCCACCGCACAAACCCGAGGGGGCGCAAAAAACGGACAGGAAGATCACGTCAGTGACTCAACCCACTCGTAGGGACGGCATGGAAGAGCACTAGTAAGCCATCCACAGGAGACGAACTGTCAGAGTGTGCGCAACTGATCGAAGGAAGTCAGGTGCAGGAGGGCAGAGATGAGTGAACAGGCACACTTTAATCAGGCCGAGGAAAAGAGCTGGACGCAACTGCGTCACAACACAACGGTCCAGGGAAAAAGCGATAGAGCACAAATCACACAAATGGGTACAAAATAACAAAACCACAGGTTACAACAATACCCGGCGCAAAACCAGCCGGTAGCGTCACACACGTAACGAACGAACAATACCACACACAGACATGGGGGGAACAGAGGATAATATACACGTAGAGTAATGAGGGGATGTAAACCAGGTGTGCGGGAAAACAAGACAAAACAAATGGAAAATGAAAGGTGGAGCGGCGATGGCTAGAAGACCGGTGACATCGAACGCCGCCCGAACAAGGAGAGGGACCGACTTCGGCGGGAGTTGTGACACGAACTGATATTTTTCCGACAGATAAGATCTAAACCAGGCAAGAACTTGTCCGTGTAGACCAATTAGGGTTTCCAATCTCTCCAAAAGAATGTGGTGATTGATGATGTCAAAAGCGGCACTAAGGTCTAGGAGCATGAGGACAGAGCCTTGGTCTGACACCATTAAAAGGTAATTTACCAGTGCAGTCTCAGTGCTATGATGGGGTCTAAAACCAGACATTGCGCGTTTCATATACATTATTTGTCTTCAGGAAGGCAGTGAGGAAGACAGTTTAAAAAAAAAAAAATTGTTGAGGAATGGGAGATTTAATATAGGCTGATAGTTTTTACATAAGGGTTGGACCCAGCTCCCATTTGAAAGTAGAGACAGCTGGGCTGGGAGGGAGCGAGACCGAGACGGGAGGGAGAGAGACCGAGACGGGAGGGAGAGAGACCGAGACGGGAGGGAGAGAGACCGAGCTACAGAAGGAGAGACTGAGCTGGGAGGGAGGGAGGGAGCGAGAGATTGGGCTGGGAGGGAGGGAGCGAGAGATTGGGCTGGGAGGGAGCGAGAGAGAGAGAGAGAGAGACTGGACTGAGAGGGAGGGAGAGAGAGAGAGAGACTGGGCTGGGAGGGAGGGAGCAAGCGAGAGATTGGGCTTGGAGGAAGTGAGAGAGAGAGATTGGGCTGGGAGGGAATGAGAGAGAGAGAGAGAGATTGGGCTGGGAGGGAGGGAGAGAGAGAGATTGGGCTGGGAAGAAGCAAGAGAGAGAGATTGGGCTGGGAGGGAGCGAGAGAGAGAGACTGGGCTCGGAGGGAGGAATCAAGAGAGAGATGGGCTGGGAGGGAGGGAGCAAGAGAGAGAGATTTGACTGGGTGGAAGCGAGAGAGAGAGAGAGATTGGGCTGGGAGGGAGCGAGAGAGAGAGAGAGAGATTGGGCTGGGAGGGAGGGAGAGAGAGAGATTGGGCTGGGAAGAAGCAAGAGAGAGAGATTGGGCTGGGAGGGAGCGAGAGACTGGGCTGGGAGGGAGGGAGCAAGGGAGATTGGGCTGGGAGGGAGGAAGGGAACGAGAGAGACTGGGCTGGGAGGGAGGGAGGGAGGGAGCAAGAGAGACTGGGAGGGAGGGAGCGAGAGAGAGCTGGGAGGGATGGAGAGAGAGAGAGAACTGGGAGAAAAGGGGATAGAGAGAGACAGAGCTGGGAGGGATGGAGGGAGAGAGACAGAGCCGGGAGGGATGAAGGGAGAGAGACAGAGCTGGGAGGGGTGGAGGGAGAGAGACAGAGCTGGGAGGGATGGAGGGAGAGAGACAGAGCTGAGAGGGATGGAGGGAGAGAGAGAGAGCTGGGAGGGATGGAGGGAGAGAGACAGAGCTGGGAGGGATGGAGGGAGAGAGACAGAGCTGAGAGGGATGGAGGGAGAGAGAGAGAGCTGGGAGGGAGGGAGAGAGAGACAGAGCTGGGAGGGATGGAGGGAGAGAGACAGAGCTGGGAGGGATGGAGGGAGAGAGACAGAGCTGGGAGGGATGGAGGGAGAGAGTCAGAGCTGGGAGGGATGGAGAGAGACAGAGAGACAGAGCTGGGAGGGAGAGAGACAGAGCTGGGAGGGATGGAGGGAGAGAGACAGAGCTGGGAGGGATGGAAGGAGAGAGACAGAGCTGGGAGGGATGGAGGGAGAGAGTCAGAGCTGGGAGGGATGGAGAGAGACAGAGCTGGGAGGGAGAGAGATATGGCTGGGATGGACAGAGAGAGCTGTGTGGGAGGGAGGGAGGGAGGGAGAGAGAGAGAGAGCTGGGAGGGAGAGAGATATGGCTGGGATGGACAGAGAGAGCTGTGTGGGAAGGAGGGAGGGAGCTGGGAGGAATGGAGAAAGAGAGAGATCTGGGAGAGAGTGGGAGAGAGAGAACTGGGATGGATGGAGGGAGAGAGAGAGCTGGGAGGGAGGGAGAGAGAGCTGTCAGGGAGGGAGAGAGAGCTGGGATGGACAGAGAGAGCTGATCGGAAGGGAGAGAGAGAGAGCTGGTAGGAAGGGAGCGAGAGAGCTGGCAGGGAGGGAGAGAGAGCTGGCAGGCAGGGAGAGAGAGAGAGAGCTGGGATGGAGAGAGAGAGCTGGTAGGAAGGGAGAGAGCGGGAGAGAGAGCGCTGGGATGGAGGTAGAGAGAGTGAGAGAGCTGGCTGAGAGGGAGAGAGAGAGATCTGGGAGGGATGGAGGGAGCGAGAGGGAGCTGGAGGGAGGGAGAGAACTGGGAGGGATGGAGGGAGAGAGAACTGGGAGGAAGGGAGAGAGAGCTGGGAGGGATGGAGGGAGAGAGAACTGGGAGAGAGAGAGAACTGGGAGGGAGGATGGGAGAGAGAGAGAGAGAGCTTGGAGGGAGAGAGAGAGCTTGGATGGATGGAGGGAGAGAGAGAGAACTGGGAGGGAGGATGGGAGAGAGAGAGCTTGGAGGGAGAAACAGAGCTGGGAGGGAGAGAGAGCTGCGATGGATGGAGGGAGAGAGAGAGTGACAGAGTGGAGGGAGAGACACATAGTCAGCCTGACGCCTCTCCCTTCCCTGGAGACAGGACCTGCAGGAAGGGAGTCGCTCTCCCTTTCCTGCTCTCTCATTCGCTCACTCTTGCACTCATCCACAGTTTCACATTTTGTCTGTTTTACTCTTGCTCTACATTTTTCTCTGACATTAATTAACCCTTTAGAAAAACATGAGCTTTAGGACTCAGATGAATTTCAGAAGGCTTTATCATGTATTCTATTTCTTCCAGGGTGGATCCGGTACGCTGAGCGTGTCCTGGGCGGTCTGGTCACTCCTCACATCTGTACGGCCAGGTCTCCTCAACAGATCATGGGCTGTCTGGTCAAAGACTACTTCACCAAACAACAGGTTAACACTTTCATCTGTTATAACAACCCATCCAATGTGATTCAATGAAACTCATTACAACATGTGAATACTGATTGACCCCACACTACTCATGTTATAACAGTGTTATATCACCTCACACAACAGGTGAATACTGATTGACCCCACACTACTCATGTTATAACAGTGTTATATCACCTCACACACAGGTGAATACTGATTGACCCCACACTACTCATGTGTTATACCAGTGTTATATCACCTCATACAACAGGTGAATACTGATTGACCCCACACTACTCATGTGTTATAACAGTGTTATATCACCTCACACAACAGGTGAATACTGATTGACCCCACACTACTCATGTGTTATAACAGTGTTATATCACCTCACACAACAGGTGAATACTGATTGACCCCACACTACTCATGTGTTATAACAGTGTTATATCACTTCACACAACAGGTGAATACTGATTGACCCCACACTACTCATGTTATACCAGTGTTATATCACCTCATACAACAGGTGAATACTGATTGACCCCACACTACTCATGTGTTATAACAGTGTTATATCACCTCACACAACAGGTGAATACTGATTGACCCCACACTACTCATGTGTTATAACAGTGTTATATCACCTCACACAACAGGTGAATACTGATTGACCCCACACTACTCATGTGTTATAACAGTGTTATATCACTTCACACAACAGGTGAATACTGATTGACCCCACACTACTCATGTTATAACAGTGTTATATCACCTCACACACAGGTGAATACTGATTGACCCCACACTACTCATGTGTTATAACAGTGTTATATCACCTCACACAACAGGTGAATACTGATTGACCCCACACTACTCATGTGTTATAACAGTGTTATATCACCTCACACAACAGGTGAATACTGATTGACCCCACACTACTCATGTGTTATAACAGTGTTATATCACCTCACACAACAGGTGAATACTGATTGACCCCACACTACTCATGTTATAACAGTGTTATATCACCTCACACAACATGTGAATAATGATTGACCCCACACTACTCATGTGTTATAACAGTGTTATATCACCTCACACAACAGGTGAATACTGATTGACCCCACACTACTCATGTTATAACAGTGTTATATCACCTCAAACACAGGTGAATACTGATTGACCCCACACTACTCATGTGTTATAACAGTGTTATATCACCTCACACAACAGGTGAATACTGATTGACCCCACACTACTCATGTGTTATAACAGTGTTATATCACCTCACACAACAGGTGAATACTGATTGACCCCACACTACTCATGTTATAACAGTGTTATATCACCTCACACACAGGTGAATACTGATTGACCCCACACTACTCATGTGTTATACCAGTGTTATATCACCTCACACAACAGGTGAATACTGATTGACCCCACACTACTCATGTGTTATAACAGTGTTATATCACCTCACACAACAGGTGAATACTGATTGACCCCACACTACTCATGTTATAACAGTGTTATATCACCTCACACAACAGGTGAATACTGATTGACCCCACACTACTCATGTTATAACAGTGTTATATCACCTCACACACAGGTGAATACTGATTGACCCCACACTACTCATGTGTTATACCAGTGTTATATCACCTCATACAACAGGTGAATACTGATTGACACCACACTACTCATGTGTTATAACAGTGTTATATCACCTCACACAACAGGTGAATACTGATTGACCCCACACTACTCATGTGTTATAACAGTGTTATATCACCTCACACAACAGGTGAATACTGATTGACCCCACACTACTCATGTGTTATAACAGTGTTATATCACTTCACACAACAGGTGAATACTGATTGACCCCACACTACTCATGTTATAACAGTGTTATATCACCTCACACACAGGTGAATACTGATTGACCCCACACTACTCATGTGTTATAACAGTGTTATATCACCTCACACAACAGGTGAATACTGATTGACCCCACACTACTCATGTGTTATAACAGTGTTATATCACCTCACACAACAGGTGAATACTGATTGACCCCACACTACTCATGTGTTATAACAGTGTTATATCACCTCACACAACAGGTGAATACTGATTGACCCCACACTACTCATGTTATAACAGTGTTATATCACCTCACACAACATGTGAATACTGATTGACCCCACACTACTCATGTGTTATACCAGTGTTATATCACCTCACACAACAGGTGAATACTGATTGACCCCACACTACTCATGTTTTACCAGTGTTATATCACCTCACACAACAGGGGAATACTGATTGACCCCACACTACTCATGTGTTATAATAGTGTTATATCACCTCACACAACAGGTGAATACTGATTGACCCCACACTACTCATGTGTTATAACAGTGTTATATCACCTCACACAACAGGTGAATACTGATTGACCCCACACTACTCATGTGTTATACCAGTGTTATATCACCTCACACAACAGGTGAATACTGATTGACCCCACACTACTCATGTGTTATAACAGTGTTATATCACCTCACACAACAGGTGAATACTGATTGACCCCACACTACTCATGTGTTATAACAGTGTTAAATCACCTCACACAACAGGTGAATACTGATTGACCCCACACTACTCATGTTATACCAGTGTTATATCACCTCACACAACAGGTGAATACTGATTGACCCCACACTACTCATGTGTTATAACAGTGTTATATCACCTCACACAACAGGTGAATACTGATTGACCCCACACTACTCATGTTATAACAGTGTTATATCACCTCACACAACAGGTGAATACTGATTGACCCCACACTACTCATGTGTTATACCAGTGTTATATCACCTCACACAACAGGTGAATACTGATTGACCCCACACTACTCATGTGTTATAACAGTGTTATATCACCTCACACAACAGGTGAATACTGTTTGACCCCACACTACTCATGTTATAACAGTGTTATATCACACAACAGGTGAACCGTGTTTTCTCTGTGTGCTTGTAGAAGCTGAGCCCAGACAAGCTGTACCACGTGGTGGTGGCCCCGTGCTTCGATAAGAAACTGGAGGCAGTCCGAGAGGAGTTCTACAACAGTCTACTGGACAGCAGAGACGTGGACTGTGTCCTCACGTCAGGTACTGCTACTCCATCATCTCTACCTCTCTATCTATCCTCTCTACCTCTTTATCTGTCCTCTATACTAATATCTATCCTCTCTACCTCTCTATCTATCCTCTCTACTAATATCTATCCTCTCTACTAATATCTATCCTCTCTACTAATATCTATCCTCTCTATCTGTCCTCTCTGCTAATATCCACCCTCTCTACCTCTCTATCCTCTCTACTAATATCTATCCTCTCTACCTCTCTATCCTCTCTACTAATATCTATCCTCTCTACCTATCCTCTCTATCTATCATCTTCTCTAACTCTCTATCTATCCTCTCTACTAATATCTATCCTCTCTACATGTCCTCTCTACTAATATATATCCTCTCTACTAATATCTATCCTCTCTATCTATCATCCTCTCTACCTCTCTATCTATCCTCTCTATCTATCATCCTCTCTACCTCTCTTCTCTACTAATATCTATCCTCTCTATCTATCATCCTCTCTACCTCTCTATCTATCCTCTCTATCTATCATCCTCTCTACCTCTCTATCTATCCTCTCTACTAATATCTATCCTCTATCTATCCTCTCTATCTCTCTATCTATCCTCTCTACTAATATCTATCCTCTATCTATCCTCTCTATCTCTCTATCTGTCCTCTCTACTAATATCTATCCTCTCTACCTCTTTATCTGTCCTCTCTACTAATATCTATCCTCTCTACTAATATTCAATTCAATTCAAGGGGCTTTATTGGCATGGGAAACATGTGTTAACATTGCCAAAGCAAGTGAGGTAGACAATACACAAAAGTGAAACAAACAATACAAATTAACAGTAAACATTACACATACAGAAGTTTCAAAACAATAAAGACATTACAAATGTCATATTATATATATACAGTGTTGTAACAATGTACGAATGGTTAAAGCACACAAGTTAAAATAAATAAGCATAAATATGGGTTGTATTTACAATGCTGTTTGTTCTTCACTGGTTGACCTTTTCTTGTGGCAACAGGTCACAAATATTGCTGCTGTGATGGCACACTGTGGAATTTCACCCAGTAGATATGGGAGTTTATCAAAATTGGATTTGTTTTCGAATTCTTTGTGGCTCTGTGTAATCTGAGGGAAATATATGTCTCTAATATGGTCATACATTTGGGCAGGAGGTTAGGAAGTGCAGCTCAGTTTCCACCTCATTTTGTGGGCAGTGAGCACATAGTGAGCACATAGTCTTCTCTTGAGAGCCATGTCTGCCTACGGCGGCCTTTCTCAATAGCAAGGCTATGCTCACTGAGTCTGTACATAGTCAAAGCTTTCCTTAAGTTTGGGTCAGTCACAGTGGTCAGGTATTCTGCCACTGTGTACTCTCTGTTTAGGGCCAAATAGCATTCTAGTTTGCTCTGTTTTTTTGTTAATTCTTTCCAATGTGTCAAGTAATTATCTTTTTGTTTTCTCATGATTTGGTTGGGTCTAATTGTGCTGTTGTCCTGGGGCTCTGTGGGGTGTGTTTGTGTTTGTGAACAGAGCCCTAGGACCAGCTTGCTTAGGGGACTCTTCTCCAGGTTCATCTCTCTGTAGGTGATGGCTTTGTTATGGAAGGTTTGGGAATCGCTTCCTTTTAGGTGGTTGTAGAATTTAACGGCTCTTTTCTGGATTTTGATAATTAGTGGGTATCGGCCTAATTCTGCTCTGCATGCATTATTTGGTGTTCTACGTTGTACACGGAGGATATTTTTGCAGAATTCTGCATGCAGAGTCTCAATTTGGTGTTTGCCCCATTTTGTGAAATCTTGGTTGGTGAGCGGACCCCAGACCTCACAACCATAAAGGGCAATGGGCTCTATGACAGATTCAAGTATTTTTAGCCAGATCCTAATTGGTATGTTGAAATTTATGTTCCTTTTGATGGCATAGAATGCCCTTCTTGCCTTGTCTCTCAGATCGTTCACAGCTTTGTGGAAGTTACCTGTGGTGCTGATGTTTAGGCCGAGGTATGTATAGTTTTTTGTGTGCTCTAGGGCAACGGTGTCTAGATGGAATTTGTGGTCCTGGCGACTGGACCTTTTTTGGAACACCATTATTTTGGTCTTACTGAGATTTACTGTCAGGGCCCAGGTCTGACAGAATCTGTGCAGAAGATCTAGGTGCTGCTGTAGGCCCTCCTTGGTGGGTGACAGAAGCACCAGATCATCAGCAAACAGTAGACATTTGACTTCGGATTCTAGTAGGGTGAGACCGGGTGCTGCAGACTGTTCTAGTGCCCGCGCCAATTCGTTGATATATATGTTGAAGAGGGTGGGGCTTAAGCTGCATCCCTGTCTCACCCCACGACCCTGTGCGAAGAAATGTGTGTGTTTTTTGCCAATTTTAACCGCACACTTGTTGTTTGTGTACATGGATTTTATAATGTCGTATGTTTTACCCCCAACACCACTTTCCATCAATTTGTATAGCAGACCCTCATGCCAAATTGAGTCGAAGGCTTTTTTGAAATCAACAAAGCATGAGAAGACTTTGCCTTTGTTTTGGTTTGTTTGGTTGTCAATTAGGGTGTGTAGGGTGAATACATGGTCTGTTGTACGGTAATTTGGTAAAAAGCCAATTTGACATTTGCTCAGTACATTGTGTTCATTGAGGAAATGTACGAGTCTGCTGTTAATGATAATGCAGAGTATTTTACCAAGGTTACTGTTGACGCATATTCCACGGTAGTTATTGGGGTCAAATTTGTCTCCACTTTTGTGGATTGGGGTGATCAGTCCTTGGTTCCAAATATTGGGGAAGATGCCAGAGCTAAGGACGATGTTAAAGAGTTTTAGTATAGCCAATTGGAATTTGTTGTCTGTATATTTGATCATTTCATTAAGGATACCATCAACACCACAGGCCTTTTTGGGTTGGAGGGTTTTTATTTTGTCCTGTAACTCATTCAAGGTAATTGGAGAATCCAGTGGGTTCTGGTAGTCTTTAATAGTTGATTCTAGGATTTGTATTTGATCATGTATATGTTTTTGCTCTTTATTCTTTGTTATAGAGCCAAAAAGATTGGAGAAGTGGTTTACCCATACATCTCCATTTTGGATAGATAATTCTTCGTGTTGTTGTTTGTTTAGTGTTTTCCAATTTTCCCAGAATTGGTTAGAGTCTATGGATTCTTCAATTACATTGAGCTGATTTCTGACATGCTGTTCCTTCTTTTTCCGTAGTGTATTTCTGTATTGTTTTAGTGATTCACCATAGTGAAGGCGTAGACTCAGGTTTTCCGGGTCTCTATGTTTTTGGTTGGACAGGTTTCTCAATTTATTTCTTAGATTTTTGCATTCTTCATCAAACCATTTGTCATTGTTGTTCATTTTCTTTGGTTTTCTATTTGAGATTTTTAGATTTGATAGGGAAGCTGAGAGGTCAAATATACTGTTAAGATTTTCTACTGCCAAGTTTACACCTTCACTATTGCAGTGGAACGTTTTACCCAGGAAGTTGTCTAAAAGGGATTGGATTTGCTGTTGCCTAATTGTTTTTTGGTAGGTTTCCAAACTGCATTCCTTCCATCTATAGCATTTCTTAATGTTACTCAGTTCCTTTGGCTTTGATGCCTCATGATTGAGTATTGCTCTGTTCAAGTAGACTGTAATTTTGCTGTGATCTGATAGGGGTGTCAGTGGGCTGACTGTGAACGCTCTGAGAGACTCTGGGTTGAGGTCAGTGATAAAGTAGTCTACAGTGCTACTGCCAAGAGATGAGCTATAGGTGTACCTACCATAGGAGTCCCCTCGAAGCCTACCGTTGACTATGTACATACCCAGCGTGCGACAGAGCTGCTCTATCTAGCTGCTATCCTCTCTATCTGTCCTCTCTACCAATATCTATCCTCTCTATCTGTCCTCTCTACCAATATCTATCCTCTCTACCTCTATCTATCATCCTCTCTATCTATCCTCTCTACCTCTCTATCCATCCTCTCTACTAATATATATCCTCTCTATCTCTCTATCTGTTCTCTCTGCTAATATCTATCATCTCTACCAATATCTATCCTCTCTACCTCTATCTATCCTCTCTACCTCTCTATCTATCCTCTCTATCGCTCTATCTGTCCTCTCTACTAATATCTATTCTCTCTACTAATATCTATAATCTCTACCTCTCTATCTGTCCTTTCTATCTATCATCCTCTACCTCTCTATCTGTCTTCTATACCTCTATCCATCCTCTCTACCTCTATATATCTAGATCCATCCTCTCTACCTCTGTCCATCCTCTCTACCTCTCTATCCATCCTCTCTATGTCCTCTCTACTAATATCTATCCTCTCTACCTCTCTCTGTCCTCTCTACTAATATCTATCCTCTCTATCTATCCTCTCTACTAATATCTATCCTCTCTACCTCTCTGTCCTCTCCACCCATCCTCTCTAGCTCTCTATCCATCATCCATTCTAGCTCTCTATCCATCATCCATTCTAGCTCTCTATCCATCCTCCCTACCTCTATCCATCCTCTCTACCTCTCTGTTCATCCTCTCTACCTCTCTATCCAACCATTCTAGCTCTCTATCCATCCTCTCTACCTCTACCTCTCTATCCATCCTCTCTACCTATATATCCATCCTCTCTACCTATCTATCCTCTCTACCTATCTATCCATCCCCTCTACCTCCATCATCTCTACCTCTCTATCCAACCATTCTAGCTCTCTATCTGTCCTCCCTACCTCTCTGTCCATCCTCTCTATCTCTGTCCATCCTCTACCTCTCTGTCCATCCTCTCTAACTCTAAATCTATCCTCTCTATATCTTTCCTCTCTACCTCTATCTTTCCTTTCTAGCACTATATCTATATTTTCTAGCTCTATATCTATCCTCTCTACCTCTACCAATAGCCATCCTCTCTACCTCTCTATCCATCCTCTCTTCCTCTACCAATATCCATCCTCTCTTCCTCTACCAATATCCATCCTCTCTTCCTCTGTATATCTATATCCATCCTCTCTACCTCTATCCATCCTCTCTACCTCTCTATCCTCTCTACCTCTCTATCCATCCTCTCTATCCATCCTCTCGACCTCTCTAGCTCTATATCTATCCTTTCTTCCTCTACCAATATCCATCCTCTCTACCTCTGTATATCTATATATATCCTCTCTACCTCTATCCATCCTCTCTACCTCTCTATCCATCCTCTCTATCCATCCTCTCTACCTCTCTATTCATCCTCTCTACCTCTGTATATCTATATCTATCCTCTCTACCTATCTATCCATCCATCCTCTCTACCTCTCTATCCATCCTCTCTATCTATCTATCCATCCTCTCTATCTATCTATCCATCCTCTCTACCTATCCATCCATCCTCTCTACCTATCCATCCATCCTCTCTACCTATCCATCCATCCTCTCTACCTATCCATCCATCCTCTCATATATAAAAAAGTATTTAGTCAGCCACCAATTGTGCAAGTTCTCCCACTTAAAAAGATGAGAGAGGCCTGTAATTTTCATCATAGGTACACTTCAACTATGACAGACAAAATGAGAAAAAGATATCCAGAAAATCACATTGTAGGATTTTTAATGAATTTATTTGCAAATTATGGTGGAAAATAAGTATTTAGGCAAACAGCTTGGTGAGAAGGCAACAACTGTTGGTGCAATTATTAGAAAATGGAAGAAGTACAAGATGACGGTCAATCACCCTCGGTCTGGGGCTCCATGCAAGATCTCACCTCGTGGGGCATCAATGATCATGAGGAAGGTGAGGGATCAGCCCAGAACTACACGGCAGGACCTGGTCAATGACCTGAAGAGAGCTGGGACCACAGTCTCAAAGAAAACCATTAGTAACACACTACGCCGTCATGGATTTAAATCCTGCAGCGCACGCAAGGTCCCCCTGCTCAAGCCAGCGCATGTCCAGGCCCGTCTGAAGTTTGCCAATGACCATCTGGATGATCCAGAGGAGGAATGGGAGAAGGTTATGTGGTCTGATGTGACAAAAGTAGAGCTTTTTGGTCTAAAGTCCACTCGCCGTGTTTGGAGGAAGAAGGAAGAAGAAGGATGAGTACAACCCCAAGAACACCATCCCAACCGTGAAGCATGGAGGTGGAAACATCATTCTTTGGGGATGCTTTTCTGCAAAGGGGACAGGACGACTGCACCGTATTGAGGGGAGGATGGATGGGGCCATGTATCGCGAGATCTTGGCCAACAACCTCCTTCCCTCAGTAAGAGCATTGAAGATGGGTCGTGGCTGGGTCTTCCAGCATGACAACAACCCGAAACACACAGCCAGGGAAACTAAGGAGTGGCTCCGTAAGAAGCATCTCAAGGTCCTGGAGTGGCCTAGCCAGTCTCCAGACCTGAACCCAATAGAAAATCTTTGGAGGGAGCTGAAAGTCCGTATTGCCCAGCGACAGCCCCGAAACCTGAAGGATCTGGAGAAGGTCTGTATGGAGGAGTGGGCCATAATCCCTGCTGCAGTGTGTGCAAACCTGGTCAAGAACTACAGGAAACGTATGATCTCTGTAATTGTAAACAAAGGTTTCTGTACCAAATCTTAAGTTCTGCTTTTCTGATGTATCAAATACTTATGTCATGCAATAAAATGCAAATTAATTACTTAAAAATCATACAATGTGATTTTCTGGATTTTTGTTTTAGATTCCGTCTCTCACAGTTGAAGTGTACCTATGATAAAAAATTACAGACCTCTACATGCTTTGTAAGTAGGAAAACCTGCAAAATCGGCAGTGTATCAAATACTTGTTCTCCCCACTGTATATATATATCCTCTCTCCCTCTATATATCTAGATCTATCCTCTCTACATCTATCTATCTAGATCTATCCCCTCTACCTATCTAGATCTATCCTCTCTACCTCTATCTATCTAGATCTATCCTCTCTACCTCTATATATCTAGATCTATCCTCTCTACCTCTATCTATCTAGATCTATCCTCTCTACCTCTATATATCTAGATCTATCCTCTACCTCTATATATCTATATCCATCCTCTCTACCTCTCTGCTCATCCTCTCTACCTCTCTATCCATCAATTCTAGCTCTCTATCCATCCATTCTAGCGCTCTGTCATCCTCCCTACCTCTATATATCCTCTCTACCTCTCTATCCATCATCTCTACATCTCTGTCCATCCATTCTAGCTCTCTATCCACCCTCTCTACCTCTCTGTCATCCTCCCTACCTCTGTCCATCCTCTCTAGCTCTCTACCCATTCTCCCTACCTCTGTCCATCCTCTCTAGCTCTCTACCCATTCTCCCTACCTCTGTCCATCCTCTCTAGCTCTCTACCCATTCTCCCTACCTCTGTCCATCCTCTCTAGCTCTCTACCCATTCTCCCTACCTCTGTCCATCCTCTCTAGCTCTGTTCATCCTCTCTACCTCTCTGTCCATCCTCTAACTCTAAATCTATCCTCTCTATATCTTTCCTCTCTACCTCTATCTTTCTCGCTCTAGCACTATATCTATATTTTCTAGCTCTATATCTATCCTCTCTTCCTCTACCAATAGCCATCCTCTCTACCTCTATCCATCCTCTCTACCTCTCTATCCATCCTCTCTACCTATCTATCTATCCTCTCTACCTCTGTATATCTATATATATCCTCTCTACCTCTGTATATCTATATATATCCTCCCTCTCAATATATATACACTGCTCAAAAAAATTAAGGGAACACTTAAACAACACAATGTAACTCCAAGTCAATCACACTTCTGTGAAATCAAACTGTCCACTTAGGAAGCAACACTGATTGACAATAAATTTCACATGCTGTTGTGCAAATGGAATAGACAAAAGGTGGAAATTATAGGCAATTAGCAAGACACCCCCAATAAAGGAGTGGTTCTGCAGGTGGTGACCACAGACCACTTCTCAGTTCCTATGCTTCCTGGCTGATGTTTTGGTCACTTTTGAATGCTGGCGGTGCTTCACTCTAGTGGTAGCATGAGACGGAGTCTACAACCCACACAAGTGGCTCAGGTAGTGCAGCTCATCCAGGATGGCACATCAATGCGAGCTGTGGCAAGAAGGTTTGCTGTGTCTGTCAGCGTAGTGTCCAGAGCATGGAGGCGCTACCAGGAGACAGGCCAGTACATCAGGAGACGTGGAGGAGGCCGTAGGAGGGCAACAACCCAGCAGCAGGACCGCTACCTCCGCCTTTGTGCAGGAGGAGCACTGCCAGAGCCCTGCAAAATGACCTCCAGCAGGCCACAAATGTGCATGTGTCTGCTCAAACATGTGCAAATGTGCATGTGTCTGCTCAGAAACAGACTCCATGAGGGTGGTATGAGGGCCCGACGTCCACAGGTGGGGGTTGTGCTTACAGCCCAACACCGTGCAGGACGTTTGGCATTTGCCAGAGAACACCAAGATTGGCAAATTCGCCACTGGCGAATGTCATGCAGTTATGCAACACCCAGTTGCTGTGTGAAAAAGTAATTTCCCCCTTACACTTAATAACTGGTTGTACCACCTTTAGCTGCAATGACTCCAACCAAACGCTTCCTGTAGTTGTTGATCAGTCTTTCAGCTCGCTGTGGGGGAATTTTGGCCCATTCTTCCATGCAGAACTGCTGTAACTCAGCGATATTTTGTGGGTTTTCAAGCCTGAGCTGCTCGTTTCAAGTCCTGTCATCTCAATTGGGATTAGGTCTGGATTTTGACTAGGCCATTCCAAACCCTCACATTTGTTGCTTTTTAGCCATTTTCATGTAGACTTAATTGTGTGTTTTGGATCATTGTCTTGCTGCATGACCCAGCTGCACTTCAGCTTCATCTCCCTGACGGATGGCCTGACATCCTCCTGTAGAATTATCTGATACAGAGCAGAATTCATGGTTCCTTCTATTAAGGCAAGTTGTCCAGGTCCTGAGGCAGCAAAGCATCCCCAAACCATCACACTACCACCACCACCTCCATGCTTCACCGTTGGTATGAGGTTCTTACTGTGGAATGCAGTGTTTGGTCTTCGCCAGGCATAACGGGACCCATGTCGTCCAAAACGTTATACGTTTGACCCATTTGTTCATAGAACATTCTTCCAAGAGTCTTGATGATCATCCAGGTGCTTCCAGGGGCTTTTCGGCAAACTCAAGTCAACTTTTTGGATGTGATGGGTTCCATTTATGTCTGATAAAAATCAAACACTGCATTCCATATAAGTTGTCTGTTGATTTAATGTGAGACTGAATCGGTGTGTATTCCAGGGGAGGTGTTCCTCATGATGGAACAGATGAAGGTGTCCGTAGCAGACCTGGACTCTGTTCCTCTAGACCACCTGTGAGTGTTTCAATGTTCACTGGGCTCTTAACCAGGAAGTGTTTGTCAGTGCTCAATGTCAGGCTCATTGCTCAGTGAGGTGGTGATGTGTGTCTGTGAGTGTATTTCTGTCTGTTAGGTTCAGCTACTCCGAGTGTGTAATGTTCTTCTCTTTATCTTCATGTTAGGCTGAGTGAGGCAGGGGGCCAAGCCTTGGTGAGACATGAGGGCAAAGGATCGGAGGGCTTCCTGGAACACATCTTCAAATACGCTGCTACGAAACTGTTTGGTCTGGATGTAGACGAGATCACGTACAAGACTCTCAGGTGAGTAGGGGAGAGAGATGGAAGACCTTGAACTGAGACCGTTGGAGAGGGAAGAGCGCTGACCTGGGTTCAAATACATGGTTATTTGATTATTGTTTATTTAAATACTTATTTTCTGTGTCTTTTTTTATTTTATATTTCGATAATGTGGCCCGAATCAATGACATCTATTGAAAGCATTTTCAAATACATTATTTAAAACAGCAAAACGGATCTGCGCCCGCATCCACAAAGCGTCTCAGAATAGAGCATTGGCCCCAAGCGCTGAGAATAGAGACATTTTACTCTTCTGGGTCAAATAAAAAAACAGCTATGCATGAAGCCTCTTTAGTCATAAAAGTCACTCCAAGTCAACAGATATTTAGGAGAGAGCTGCCCTTACCAGTTAAGAGTTACCAGCAGGTGTCTTGGTCATAGAAAATCAGTGATTCCTGCATCACATGCAATTGCTTTTGAGTTGTTAAAATGATATTTCATCAATCCATAAATAATCTAGACCTGTAACATATCTCTTGTACTTTTGACAATTTCACAAGGCCAATTTCACATGATATGCCTAAATACTTATAACCACCAGGCTAATAAATAAACATGTTTTTCTTTTGATTATTTAATGACCTACTTCATGTTATTTCAAGTTATCCATTTGGAACGCAACATCACATTGTTTAAAAAATATCTCTAAATTGAGCGTACCTATAAATTGGGAATTGAAGGCATCTATAGTGTTAACTTTGATAGTGTTAGATGAAAATGACAGCTCTTTCAAAACGTTGCAGCGTTATATGCAACATTATGGGCAAGTGACTTGATGCCTACTGTGCCAAAGCCATTTAGAGTAGTTAAACGGGAGTGACGACGAGTGTGGTTGACAACGGTAATATTATACAAATTCTGCTTTTAACAACGTTCAAAATTTGTATTATCAAAAAAGGTTATGCATGCCAACATGTTAGGCAATAATTAAGAGTAGGCAAAGTGATCGTGTCAGGCAGAAATGATATCTAACTTTTTACCGTTACGTTTGATGTACAGTCACATTCACTGTAGTTGTCTGGAGCCTGCTATTGAGTTCACAGCTGGCGATGCCTCATCGTGATTGGTTATTCCCCATCATTTGCAACAATGTCAATGCACGTCATCACTATCTTTCCTTTGCGGCACCTCAAACTGTCGTGATTACCAGCTGAGATATACTTTTTATAAGTCCATTTGACTCCTGGCTGGTAGTTTGGGAGTTTTTGTTGTTGTCTTAAAACAGGTTTTAACAGGATTTTTCTGATATGCTTTGTGGATACAGGCCCTGGCCCAAATGCATGGGAGTATATAAATACTTATAAATACTGTTTATTTGAGTATTTTCAAATACATGCCAATATTCAACTACTTGTGTGGTCGAATAAAAAATATCTGAATACTTACTTCCAAATGTCTTTGAAAGTAATTGAAATACCCTAAATAGTGTTTGAACTCAGGAGAGAGAAGGATGAGAGCAGAGAGGGGTAGAAAAGAGGGTACAGGAAGCAGGCTGTAAAAGAGGGAGTGAATATTTTTAAATATCCTATCTCCCTCTCTCCGACCTCCCTGCCTCCCTCCATCTCAACCCTTTCACCCCCCCCCCCTCCCTCTCTCCCCCCGCCTCCCTCCCTCTCTCCGACCTCCCTGCATCTCAACCCTTTCACCCCCCCCTCCCTCTCTCCCCCCGCCTCCCTCTCTCCCTCCCTCTCTCCCCCCGCCTCCCTTCCTCTCTCCCCCTTGCCTCCCTCCTCTAGGAACCGTGACTTCCAGGAGGTGTGTCTGGAGCGGGATGGGAAGGTGCTGCTGCAGTTTGCATCCGTCTACGGCTTCAGGAACATCCAGACTCTGGTCCACCGCATGAGGACAGGAAGCATCCCCTACCAACTGGTGGAGGTGCTGTCATGCCCAGGAGGTAGGTCACATCTACTTCCTGGTCCTGGTTTGGTTTTGGGTTAATGTGACGAGGCAGCTGTCAACCTGTTTGTGTTGAACTGAACTGGATATAGAAACTAGAAAAGGGATTTAGTGTAATCTTTATTTTTGTATTTTATACTTTGACCGCCGTTCTCCCCCTCTCTCTCCCCAGGCTGTGTGAGTGGTCGTGGGCAGGCGGAGGGAGAGACAGGGGGTCGGGTGGACAAGGCCTTGGTTCAGCAGATGGAGGAGGCCTACAGCAGTCTAACAGTCAGGCTGCCTGACACCAACCCTGACCTACTCATACTCTACCAGGATTGGCTGGAGGGACAGGACTCCACGCACGCCAACACACTCCTACACACACAGTACACACAGCAGACCCCCAGCCAGACACAGACACACATACAGTGGTGAGACAGATACACAGAAACTCAAACACACCTTAACATCCAAAAGCCCAATCAATCACTGACTCTCTGTCTTCTACGGACCCACTGCAGTGGTTTCCATAGGAACCATTGTATAGGCGGGGATGGCCAGAGGGCCTGGATGCTGTGTTTGTGTTCCTTTGCACCCTGCCTAAAGAATCATCTCTGGAAAATACCCATATATCCAAGAGACTTGATTCTGAACTTCCTTAAATCAACCAGAAGGTGGTGCTGTTATTCCATACGATATACTGCTCTAGAGTGCTTTGGAGGCTGATCCACTGCTTTCACCATGGAGGGGAAACAGAACATATTTGTGCTACGTTCCAGAGGGACTTCATTATGTGACAGACACATTTGTGACACGGGAAAACAATTGTATCTGCTGGCAATAACCCTAAAATGAATAGTATTTGATCCAAGGGGATGAAGCAGGAAAACTATCAAACAAATTGTGTCCTGTTAACATGTAGTGAATGTGAAACCTGTAAGTAGGACGAACAGCATTCTTAGAAGTGATCCAAACGGCTCAAATAAAACCAGTTGTACTTGTTTCAACTGTGAAATGTACACATTGTTTTGTCTCCTGTGATTCCAACATGCTAAACGATCAATCAAGCGATTGAAAATGCTAGCTCTTCTCACGAATAATGCTGGTAGTGTGGCTGCCATTTGCAATGCACGTGTTCACCCATGTCATGAGCACTGGAATTATCTTAGCTATATGATGTCCATATGAGATCCACTCACTGGACAGTTTATTAGGTACACCACCCCGTTCACAAAATTGGATCACTTCTACAGACAGTGAGTCACGTGGCCTTGGCTTGCTATATAAAGCAGGCAGACAGGCATCGAGGATTTCAGTTACTGTTTGATTGAACGTTAGAATGGGCAAAACGAGTGACCTAAACGACTTTGAGCCAGGCACACCGGATTCAGTATCTCAGAAATGGCCGCCCTCCTGCGATTTTCCTGCACCATAGTGTCTAGGGCAAAGCTCTGCAACAGGTCGATCGCGGACTACCAGTAGCTCGCAGCCCACCTACCAGTAGCTCGCAGCCCACCTACCAGTAGCTCGCAGCCCACCTACCAGTAGCTCGCAGCCCACCTACCAGTAGCTCGCAGCCCACCTACCAGTAGCTCGCAGCCCACCTACCAGTAGCTCGCAGCCCACCTACCAGTAGCTCGCAGCCCACCTACCAGTAGCTCGCAGCCCACCTACGAGTAGCTCGCAGCCCACCTACAAGTAGCTCGCAGCCCACCTACGAGTAGCTCGCAGCCCACCTACCAGTAGCTCGCAGCCCACCTACGAGTAGCTCGCAGCCCACCTACCAGTAGCTCGCAGCCCACCTACCAGTAGCTCGCAGCCCACCTACGAGTAGCTCGCAGCCCACCTACAAGTAGCTCGCAGCCCACCTACGAGTAGCTCGCAGCCCACCTACCAGTAGCTCGCAGCCCACCTACCAGTAGCTCGCCAAACAATTCCAAAAGTATATGAAATTTTCCATCGCAAGCTGTTTTAAACAAATCTCACAAGTATTCGACACCACAAGCTCCCAGCTACTGTCTAATCAACTCAACATTTACTGTGCATTCGGAAAGTATTCAGATCCTTTGACTTGTTACACATTTTGTTACATTGCACCCCATTATGTCAAAGCAAAAACAAGTTTTTAGAAATGTTTGCTATTTCTTTTTTTAAAATCATACAGAAATATCACATTTACATGTTTTTAGACCCTTTACTCAGTAATTTGTTGAAGCGCCTTTGACAGCGATTACAGCCTTGAGTCTTCTTGGGTATGACGCTACAAGCCTGGCACACCTGTATTTGGGGAGTTTCTCCCATTCTTGTCTGCAGATCCTCTCAAGCTCTGTCAGGTCGGATGTGGAACGTTGCTGCACAGCAATTTTCAGGTTTTTCCAGAGATGTTCCTTACCTCCTCACTTCATTTGCACACACTGTATATAGACATTCTTTTTTTTCTATTGTGTTATTGACTGTACGCTTGTTTATTCCATGTGTAACTCTGTGTTGTTGTTTGTGTCGCACTGCTTTGCTTTATCTTGGCCAGGTTGCAGTTGTAAATGAGAACTTGTTCTCAACTAGCTTTCCTGGTTAAATAATGGTGAACTAAAAACATTTTTAAATAAATGTTAGATCGGGTTCAAGTCCAGGCTCTGGCTGGGCCACTCAAGGACATTCAGAGACTTGTGCCAAAGCCACTCCGGACAGCTCTAGGGAGAGTCTTGGTGGTTCCAAACTTCTTCATGAACCAACATCCATGAGGAACGTTTTTGACTTGAAGAATCCATGCCCCAAAGATTTCAAGCTGTTCTGGAGACAAAGGGGTGTCCCATCCGGTACTAGATGGGTGTACCTAATAAACTATCTGGTGAATGTATAATCAGGGCCATGAGTTTTACCTGTACAGGAGCAACTCCTGATTCAGGCTATTTAGTGTAGCTAGCTCTTCAAAGTGATACAAAACACGTTTAAGTTGTGTTGTGTTTCGTTCATGTTCAAACAAGGAAGACCAACTTGTTTTTTAAAAGGGGTAATTTGCAGTTCGGACAATAACAAAGCCGCCACTGATTTGGTAAACAGATGAGGAATGGGGATGGAGAAATTGAACCACTCATAATATAACAATTATAGTTTTAACCATGTTTTGATATAGAGATTTTTACGTGTGCTTTGTTAACAAATAAATAAAACAACCTTATATTTGGAGTTCTGATGGGGTGTGACAGTTGAACTAAGCTCATGCGGCATCTATAAGTTATATTCTTCAAGAAATATTGGGTAGATTTCAATAATTTACAAGGCCAATAACAGAGGTACCAATTGCAGAATGCCATTTTTTTTAAAGTTTACTTATGGTGTCATTGTCACATGTTGAGCATTAATACAATTTGAATTAATTCTGAAATCAGACGGGGAATATCTCGCTCTCTCTCTAATGCTATAGAATCTAGATCCTAGAATTGAGAAAATGTATGGAAAATCATCCACATCAAATCAAACACCTCTGCTCTGACAAAAGTAAAGCGATGTAAACATTGCATTTTAGTAGTGTAGTCTGGGGCTCTTTCACCTCTGGAAACTCCACTTTAGTCTGGGGTTCTTTCCTGTTTGTAAAATCTAGCGCAGCCTAAGAAAAAGTCCAGGGGAAAAACCCTTGGTGAAAGTGAAATCACTAGCTTTGTCCTCCCTCAGTGCCCATATTAGGACTGTCGGGGATCTGTCAGGACAGAGAGAGAGAGAGAATGTGTTGCATGCCTTCTCCACAAGTAGGTTAGAGGTTGTGAAAGGGAGTATCCACTGTCTCCACTGAATCTCTTCTTCCACAGGTATTTTCTGGGACACTGCACTATACAACTTTATTTGATGGCAGAACATTCAGAGGCTGTAAGCTTGTAAGTACAGTAACTTATCTACTTAGATTATTGTGTGTGTGTGTGTGTCTGCCCTTAAGACACGCGTGTCAGGATTTGTTAGTCACGTCACCTCGACGGACATCTCATGATTACTCTCAGGGTCTCAATCTCAGAATGTTATTTTGTTTTCCTCAGCGCTAATGACAGTCTGTGTTAGATGGTGAATTCAGCTGAACTCTGGGTGTTTCTTTGGTAGGCCTACTAAGGCTGTGGAGAGAGGAAAATGCATAAATGTGAAAATTATTTTGGTGTAGTGTGGAAAAGTTCAGGCTTGCAGATTGCATGCAGGGGGGAAGAGTTTCGGGGCAGGTGAGCCCCAGGTTGCAAATCAGACCCCATTTTACAACGCCAAAGTATTTTTTTAACTCATTGACTTTCGCAGTTAAGTCTAAAAAGCTCTATTTTGCTCAATGTCGATTTTACAGCTTAAGTGTGTGTACATTACTGTATTTATACTTGGGATATTGTCTTTCAACTGGAAAATAAAAACAAACTCCTTGAGTGGGACTTTAAAACTATTCAGATTCACCCAGAATTTATCCTGACCTGTTCTTAAATATCACTACAACTCCACAGTTGCCATGACTACAGATCAGGGCTGTGGTTAATTCCAGTCCCTTCAAGACATAGACTGTATGATTCAAGCACTAGGCCTATGTCCAATCTGATGTAGGTTAATGTACGTTCATGTATAAGCTATTCATGTTTTGTGGTATTTGTTCTTTGTGCTTTAGGACACATGGCAAAATGCTTCTGCTGTTTCTGAGTCTCGGTTTGGTCACTTCTAACGTCCAGTCAAGAAAACCAGGTAAACTGCACACTTCATACATTATTATGGTTGTTATGAGTGAGAAAGTTATAGAGGGTCAAAGAACATACCCCCAAGACATGCTAACCTCCCCTGTTATTGGTACTGGTGAGGGGTTAGCATGTCTTGAGGGTAGGATCTTTGAGTAGCCAATTGTCATACAAGTAAAGATGCCTTTTAATAGAAAATGACTGAAGTAAAAGTGAATGTCACCCAGTAAAATACTACTTGATTAAAAGTATTTGGTTTAAATTATACTTAAGTATAAAAAGTAAAAGTTTAAATAATTTCACATTCCCTATTTAAGCAAACCAGATGTCACGATTTTCTATTATTATATTTTATTATGGCTAGCCAGGGGCACACTCCATCACTCAGCATATGCATTGGGGTAGAATTACCCTCTTACATTTTTGTGCATTGAATAAGGGGGGGTTACTAAGCTACAGTGCATTCGGAAAGTATTCAGACCCCTTCCCCTTTTCCACATTATGTTACGTTACAACCTTATTCTAAAATGACTTAAATAAATAAAAAATAATAATAAATCTATATACAATACCCCATAATGACAAAGCAAAAACTGTTTTAAATATAATATCAGAAATACCTTATTTACATAAGTACCCAGACCCTTTGCTATGAGACTTGAAATTAAGCTCAGGTGCATCCTGTTTCCATTGATCATCCTTGAGATGTTTCTACAACTTGATTGTAGTCCACTTGTGGTAAATTCTATTTATTGGACATGATTTGGAAAGGCAAACTTTTTTTATTGATTTTTTATTTCACCTTTATTTAACCAGGTAGGCCAGTTGAGAACAAGTTCTCATTTACAACTGCGACCTGGCCAAGATAAAGCAAAGCAGTGCGACAGAAACAACAACACAGAGTTACACAAACGTACAGTCAATAACACAATAGAATAATCTGTTTCCAGTGTGTGCAAATGAAGTAAGGAGGTAAGGCAATAAATAGGCCAAAGTGGCAAAGAAATTACAATTTAGCAATTAACATTGTAGTGATAGATGTGCAGATGAGGATGTGCAAGTAGAAAATACTGGTGTGCAAAAGAGCAGAAAAAAACAAAAACAAATATGGGATGAGGTAGGTAGTTAGTTGGATGGGCTATTTACAGATGGGCTGTGTACAGCTGCAGCGATCGGTAAGCTGCTCTGACAGCTGATGCTTAAAGTTAGTGAGGGAGAAATAAGTCTCCAACTTCAGTGATTTTTGCAATTCGTTCCAGTCATTGGCAGCAGAGAACTAGAAGGAACGGCGGCCAAAGGAGGTGTTGGGTTTGGGGATGACCAGTGAAAGTGTGCTACGAGTGGGTGTTGCTATGGTGACCAGTGAGCTGAGATAAGGCAGAGCTTTGCCTAGCAAAGACTTATAGATGACCTGGAGCCAGTGGGTTTGGCAATGAATATGTAGGGAGGACCAGCCAATGAGAGCATACAGGTTGCAGATGTAGGTAGTATATGGGGCTTTGGTGACAAAACGGATGGCACTGTGGTAGACTGCATCCGATTTGCTGAGTAGAGTGTTGGAGGCTATTTTGTAAATGACATCGCCAATGTCAAGGATCGGTAGGATAGTCAGTTTTATGAGGGTATGTTTGGCAGCAAGAGTGAAGGAGGCTTTGTTGCGAAATAGGAAGCCGATTCTAGATTACATTTTGGATTGGAGATGTTTAATATGAGTCAGGAAGGAGAGTTTACAGTCTAGTCAGACACCTAGGTATTTATAGTTGTCCACATCCACAAGTCAGAACCATCCAGAGTAGTGATGCTAGTCGGGCGGGCGGGTGCGGGCAGCTATTGGTTAAAGAGCATGCATTTCGTTTTACTAGCATTTAAGAGCAGTTGGAGGTCACGGAAGGAGAGTTGTATGGCATTGAAGCTCGTTTGGAGGTTTGTTAACAGTGTCCAAAGAAGGGCCAGAAGTATACAGACTGTTGTCGTCTGCGTAGAGGTGGATCAAAGAATCACCCGCAGCAAGAGCGACATCATTGATATATACAGAGAAAAGAGTTGGCCCTAGAATTGAACCCTGTGACACCCCCATAGAGACTGCCAGAGGTCCGGACAACAGGCCCTCCGATTTGATACACTGAACTCTATCTGAGAAGTAGTTAGTGAACCAGGCGAGGTAGTCATTAGAGAAACCAAGACTGTTGAGTCTGCCGAAAATAATAAGGTGATTGACAGAGTCGAAAGCCTTGGCCAGGTTGATGAAGATGGCTGCACAGTACTGTCTTTTATCAATGGTGGTTATGATATCGTTTTGGACCTTGAGCGTGGCTGAAGTGCACCCGTGACCAGCTCGGAAACCGGATTGCATAGCGGAGAAGGTACGGTGGGATTCGAAATGGTCAGTGATCTGTTTGTTCACTTGGCTTTTGACGACTTTAGAAAGGAAGGGCAGGATGGATATAGGTCTGTAACAGTTTGGATCTAGAGTGTCTCCCCCTTTGAAGAGGGGGATGACCGCGGCCGCTTTCCAATCTATAGGAATCTCAGACGATATGAAAGAGAGGTTGAACAGACTAGTAATATGGGTTGCAACAATGGCGACGGATAATTTTAGAAAGAGAGGGTCCAGATTGTCTATCTCAGCTGATTTGTAGGGATCCAGATTTGCAGCTCTATCAGAACATCAGCTGTCTGGATTTGGGTGAAGGAGAAGTGGGGGGGTGCTTGGGCCAGTTGCTGCGGGGGGTGCGGAGCTGTTGGCCGTGGTTGGGGTAGCCAGGTGGAAAGCATGGCCTGCCGTAGAGAAATGCTTATTGAAATTCTTGATTTTCGTGGATTTATCGGTGGTGACAGTGTTTCCTAGCCTCAGTGCAGTGGGCAGCTGGGAGGAGGTGCTCTTATTCTCCATGGACTTTACAGTGTCCCAAAACATTTTGGAATTAGTGCTGCAGGATGCAAATTTCTGTTTGAAAAAGCTAGCCTTTGCTTTCCTAACTGACTGTGCATATTGGTTCCTGACTTCCCTTAAAAGTTGCATATCGCGGGGCCTATTCGATGCTAGTGCAATACGCCACAGGATGTTTTTGTGCTGGTCAAGGGCAGTCAAGTCTGGAGTGAACCAAGGGCTATATCTGTTCTTAGTTCAATTTTTTTTGAATGGGGCATGCTTATTTAAAATGGTGAGGGAAGCACTTTTAAAGAACAACCAGGCATCCTCTACTGACGGGAGGAGGTCAATATCCTTCAAGGATACCTGGGCCAGGTCGATTAGAAAGGCCTGCTCGAAGAAGTGTTTGACACTGACGAGGTGTGGTCGTTTGACCGCGGACCCATAACGGACGCAGGCAATGAGGCAGTGATCGCTGAGATCTTGGTTGAAAACAGCAGAGGTGTATTTAGAGGGCAAGTTGGTCAGGATGATATGTATGAGGGTGCCCATGTTTACGGATTTGGGGTTGTACCTGGTAGGTTCCTTGATAATTTGGGTGAGATTGAGGGCATCTAGCTTAGATTGTAGCACGGCCGGGGTAAAGCATATCCCAGTTTTGGTCACCTAACAGTACGAACTCTGAAGATAAATGGGGGGCGATTAATTCACATATGGTGTCCAGGGCACAGCTGGGGGCTGAGGGGGGTCTATAACAAGCGGTAACAGTGAGGGTCTTATTTCTGGCGAGATGGATTTTTTAAAGTAGAAGCTCGAACTGTTTGGGCACAGACCTGGATAGTATGACAGAACTCTCCAGGATATCTCTACAGTAGATTGCAACTCCGCCCCCTTTAGCAGTTCTGTCTTGAAGGAAAATGTTGTAATTGGGGATGGAAATTGGATGGCATCAGCTGTGTAGCCGAGTGATCATAGGGTCCAATGAGCAACAATAGATGAAACAGGGAGCCGTTCTATGTAAGGTCCCACAGTTGACAGTGCACAGTGCATTTCAGAGCAAAAACCAAACCATGGGGTCGAAGGTCCCCAAGAACACAGTGGCCTCCATCATTCTTAAATGAAAGAAGTTTGGAACCACCCTTGACTGTTCCTAGAGCTGGCCGCCCGACAAAACAATCGGGGGAGAAGGGCCTTGGTCAGGGAGGTGACCAAGAAACCGATGGTCACTCTTAGCTCCAGAGTTCCTCTGTGGAGATGGGAGAACCTTCCAGAAGGACAACCATCTCTGCCGCACTCCATCAATCAGGACTTTATGGTAGAGTGGCCAGACGGAAGACAGTAAAAGGCACATGACAGCCCGCATGGAGTTTGCCAAAAGGCACCAGAAGGACTCTCAGACCATGAGAAACAAGATTCTCTGGTCTGATGAAACCAAGATTGAACTCTTTGGCCTGAATGCCAAGCATCACGTCTGGAGGAAACCTGGCACCAACCCTACGGTGAAGCATGATGGTGGCAGCATCATGCTCTGGGGATGTTTTTCAGCGGCAGGGACTGGGAGACTATGCAGGATTGAGGGAAAGATGAACGGAGCAAAGTACAGAGAGATCCTTGATGAAAACCTGCTCCAGAGCGCTCAGGCCATCAGACTGGGGCGAAGGTTTACCTTCCAACAGGACAACGACCCTACGCACACAGCCAAGACAACGCAGATCTGGCTTCGGGTCAAGTCTTTAAATCTCTGAAAATAGCTGTGCAGCGATGCTTCCCATCCAACCTGACAGAGCTTGAGATGACCTGCAGAGAAGAATGGGAGAAACTCCCCGAATACAGGTGTGCCAAGCTTGTAGCGTCATACCCAAGAAGATTCATGGCTGTAATTGCTGCCAAAGATGCTTCAACAAAGTACTGAGTAAAGGGTCTGAATACTTATGTAAATGTAATATCTCCGTTTTTTATGTTTAATACATTTGCAAAAATGTTCCTAAAATGTTCTTGCTGTGTCATTATGGGCTATTGTGTGTAGATTTATGAGGGGAAAAAACTATTTAATCCATTTTGAAATAAGGCTGAAATGTAACAAAATGTAGAAAAAGTCAGGCGGTCTGAATAGTTTCTGAATGCTCTGTATATAGATTTGTTTTTAACCTCTACTGGATCGGTGTCCCCCCCGCAGTACAGTTGAGTTAACGTGTGCTAATGTGATTAGCATGATGTTGTAAGTAACAAGAACATTTCACAGGACATAGACATATCTGATATGGGCAGAAAGCCTAAATTATTGTTCATCTAACTGATACAACATTTTGAACAGTAATGCAATGGTTCATTGGATCAGTCTAAAACTTTGCATGTACACTACTGCCATGTAGTGGCCAAAATCTAAATTGTGCTTAACTGCAATAATACATTGTGGCCTTTCTCTTGCATTTCAAAGATGTTATCTTTTACCAGATCGAATGTGTTATATTCTCCTACATAAATTTCACGTCCACAAACTTCAAAGTGTTTCCTTTCAAATGATATCAAGAATATGCATATCCTTGCTTCAGGTTCTGAGCTACAGATTTGGCTATGTCATTTTAGGCGAATATTGAAAAAAGGGGTCCGATCCTTAAGATATTTTTAAAAAGGTCATACCAAGGATGATTTTGCTATTTGATTTTGAATTTTAACACCACTAGAAGTATCAACAAAAAATATTTTTTTAAATGTCAAATTCTTTTTGGCCTTACTGCTATTACCAATACAAAAGCATTCACTACATCGAACAGCAGATAGTCCTCCAAAATATCAAAAGGAAGTTTGTTCTTAAAATGTCTGTCCTATATCTGAGAGATATAAGAAAGATCAGTAAAAATTTGTTATTTAAAAAAAATATGTATTTAACCCCAAACAATTCGGACTCTACAGATGATTGTGTGAGAAAACTGGTTTCGGGATGTCTCATGTTCTTCCAAAAACCGCTCTAGCTTCAAATCAAATCAAATCAGCTATTTTGTTACCTTTCACCGCAGATGCTGTAGTGTTACGTAGGCGGCTGCAGTGGATTGAGATGAATCCAATGCAAAAAAAAACCGAATATAACTAGCTTAAACTGATAGATTTTTATGGGGACTCTCACGAAAACTTTGGTGTTCTCCGTTTTGCTCTATGACCCCCACAAGCATATTGGGACTCGTCTGAAGTCGGTACAGCTGATCTGCCAACTTCTGTCTGTAGCTTCCGAAAGGTTTGGGCTACACACTAGTATGACTCATCTCTGGAAAGGTGAACTTTCACGAACACGTACATGTTGATCACATACATGCCACACAAGACTCGTCTGAAGGTCCCACGGTACCAGTTGAAAAAATGTATGGAAATGAATGGAAAAATACGGGGTTAAATACATGTTGTTGTTTTTTAAACTAAATGTTTCCTGATCTTTCTTATGTCTCCCAGATATAGGACAGACAGATACTTCAGAACAAACTTCCTTTCAATTGTTTCAGGGGGACCATCTCTTGTTCCGTATATTGAATCTGTTATTCAGTGCGTTTGTACGGGCTAATAGCAGTAAGGCGAAAACAATTTTTTCATCAAACAATTGTTTTATATATTTTTGGAAAATACTTCAAGAAGACTTAAAATGCAAAATCAAAATTATCCTTGGTTTGACCTTCTTAAAACAATTCCATATAGCTTAATAGAATCCCCCTCCCCCCTGGCTTAGACAAAACTTTATTTATTGCGCAAAAATGTAAGAGGGTAATTCTACCCCAACGCATGTGCTTAACACAACTTTTCTTTAACTCTACAAACGCTTCCTCACCCTCTTGACTCCACTTTATTCTCTCGTGATAACCCTCCTCCCCTTTGTCAATTCTGTAAATGAATGAGATGGAAAAAAGTGTTTCACGAAATTGAAAACCCTCATTTTTTTCTTTCTGAGCTTGCGAGTTTGCTTGTTTGCTCTTGCCAGCTTTAACTTGTTACCTTTTAGAATCCCTTCCCCTGGCATTTCACACAGACTATCCAAACCCTAAATCGGTTCTATCCCAGACACCATAAAGAATGAGTCCAATATTGCTGCTGACCCTTCTGTAAACGGCAAGGGAAGTAACTGCATAACTCTTGATTCTGTCCCTGTTAGACCACGTGCTCCACATCTGAGACACGGCTGCAAAGATTTGCGGTTTAGGACACTGTCGTCAACCCCCCCCCCCCCCCCCTTGCATCTTTGTCCTTCCCTGGCCTGTGGCACCGCTGTTGGTTATCTGTACCACCGCGGTATTGACCACTCGCACGGCTGCAAGGTGAGCAGAATTTGATTCTCAGAGCAGCCTGCACTATTTCGTTCCAGTAAGAATGCTGAGCCACTACAAGGCAAAAGCACAATGCCAAATCTACACTGGACCGTGAATGTTCCTGAGTGAATGTTCCTGTTGTGAAATTGTTACATTACTTGTTAGATATTACTGCATGGTCGGAAATAGAAGCACAAGCATTTCGCTACACTCGCATTAACATCTGCTAACCATGTGTATGTGACCAATAACATTTGATTTGAGTTGAGTGGCCGAGTTACAGTTTTGACTTAAATCTACCTGAACATCTATGGCAAGACCTGAAAATGGTTGTCTAGCAACAACCAACTTGGCAGAGCTTGATGGTTTTGAAAATAATAATGGGCAAATGTTGCACAATCCAGGTGTGGAAGCTCTTAGAAACTTACCCAGAAAGACTCACAGCTGTAATCACTGCCAAAGGGGCTTCTATTATTGACTGAGGGGATACTAATGTAAATTTGATATTTCTGTATAAAATGTTCAATACATTTACTGAAATGTCTAATAAAATGCGTTCACTTTGTCATTATGAGGTAGTATGTGTAAAAAATATATTTAATAAAATAGTAAAACAACAAAATGTGAAATAAGTCAAGGGGTATTAAACATTTCTGAAGGCACTGTACATGATAATTGTTTGCTCTAGTATGCCTACAAGACTTACAAGACTTGTCTGAAGGTAACCCGGTACCACTGCTCTAATATCCGTAAACACTCAATATTATTAAAATTATGAACCGGAATGACATTTACGCTAACGGGTGGCCATAAAGAACTAGCTAAAAGCCACATCTCCAATAAGCCACGCCTCTAATCTGACAGTCTGTCACCTCTACAATATATTAATTAAAAGGTTCAAACCCCTCCCCAAACCCCTTAACCCCTCACATTACAAAAAGCTTCCAGTTTGAACTTTTACACAGAGGTTCTTCTGAGACCCTTTTCAGAGGGGATACTCCAGGACCTGCAAAGGTTCTGCTTGTGTGGCAAACCAAAAGGTTCTTCCAGGCAGCTTTACTTCTAATAGTGTACAGTCATTATTGCTCATCTTTATGAAGGGTGTTAATCATTTCAGGACACCACTGAATGATAATGTACATATGAATGTGAATGTACACGTTTGTCATTGTATGTACAGTATATGAACACGTTTATCATAATGTAAAATTATACTGGAACAATGCTATGACATTATGTTGCATGTCCATTCCTTGATATAGTTTGATACCCGATATTATCCATTGATATCCTTTCATTCATTGATATCAGATATTATGTTGCTTGTTCATTCATTCATGTCCCTGTTTTTTTTCCAGGGGTTAATGTAATGTGTGAAAATCAATCGGTTGTAGCAGGACAGAACCACAACCTGACATGTAGAGTGGATTACCGTGATGCAGATCAGAAGAATACAGGATGTAAAACTGAACGGTATTTCTGGAAGCATAAATCAAAAACAATAAAAAATATATATACATTTGACCGTAACGTGAAGATAACGACCAACACCTACTCTTGTGAGATAGAAAATGTTACCAAAGCTGATGAGGGAAACTACACTTTTACCATTAACACAAACTGTGGCGCAGGAAATGGCAAATTTAGTGTTTCCGTTACGTGTAAGTACAATGCTAAAATACAGTGACCAGTGTTAAATAGGTTAACTGGGTTGATGTGATATGACCAGGAAAAGGTCCAGTAATTCAAAATAAATGTGATAATACAGTATTCATATACAGTTGAAGTCAGAAGTTTATATACACCTTAGCCTCCCAAAGTACGATCATTGTCCCCATGTGCAGTTGCAAACCGTAGTCTGGCTTTTTTATGGCGGTTTGTTAAGTTTGTTAACAAGACATTTATGGAGTGGTTAAAAAACAACTTTTAATGACTCCAACCTAAATGTATGTAAACTTCTGACTTCAACTGTACACTGAGTGTACAAAACATTAGGAAGACCTGCTCTTTCCATGACAGACTGACCAGGTGAATCCAGGTGAAAGCTATGATCCCTTGTTGATGTCACTTGTTAAATCCACTTCAATCAGTGTAGATGAAGGGTTAGGAGACAGGTTAAAGAAGGATTTTTATTTATTTAGCCTTGAGATTAATGAGACATGGATAGTGTATGTGTACCATTCAGAGGGTAAATGAGCAACTTCTTTGGGATACCCCCCCCCCTTCTCTCAATTTCCGCCTGAAGACATACCCAAATCTAACTGTCTGTAGCTCAGCCCCAGAGGCAAGGATAGGCATATTCTTGGTATCATTTGAAAGGGAACACTCTGAAATTTGTGGAAATGTGAATTGAATGTAGGAGAATATAACACAATAGATCTGGTAGAAGAAAATACAAGGAAATAAACATACGTTTTTTGTTTTTATTGTTGTTGCATCATCTTTCAACTGAACAAGAACAGGCAAACATTCAGATATGATGCTGGGGATAATTCTGATGCAGAACATAAGATGGCAACGGTATTAGAAAAAAGTTTCAAAACGATATCTTCAGGAACGAGTGAGCTACATGATATTGAGCATGTAGTCACCCAGGTGTCCCACACAAGTTGCCCAAATGTACCCAAATGGCCAAATTGGTACAGTGATACATTTTGAACTAAATGACTATATACAAAATACTAAAATGCTATTCTAACACACCCCAACAAAAAATAATAATAATATAAACATTTGAAAATTTGAAAAAAAATTAAATAACAAGGGTAACTATTTACACACATTCAAAGTATAATATACAATATTGTGAAGACCCTCAGTCCTCTACATAATATTGTTCTGCTGATGCCATGCCCAATAGCAGTCTCTTTCTGCTGTAAAGCAGAGGGTTACTGAACAGGTGGTGCAGGTGATGGGGCATTTCCTGTGACAAAGGGCACATCGACGCCTCCCCACGGTGCCCTTTTTGCCCTGAGGCACATTCATGCCTGCAGAGATGAATCTGGGCAGGTGAACAGCAGAGGTAGAGGGGCCAGAAGGTGCTGCAGTAGACTTGCTGTAGCAAGCAAGCTCCTGGATGAGCAGCTCTCGGAAGGCTAGCTGTGAGATGTGGGGCTGTCCACGGCTCTTAGCCATTTCCTTCTGGAGGATGAAGGAATTCACCACAGCAATGTCAATGAAGTGATAGAAAAATGTCTTGTAAAGGCAGTTGATAGAGGGGAGCAGTTTTCCAGTAGTCTTTCAGGGTTTTCAACTTCACAATACCCATGTAAATGACCATTGACAGGAAACAAAAAAGATCTGACATGGAAATGGGCTTCCATCCCTCTTTCTTGCCTGCCTGCTTCTTAGCACCATACTTGTTAGTGTTCAACACCAGGGAATCAACAACAGATGAGGTGAAAAACAGCTGGAAAAGCTGCATGGGGCTATACTTAGATGTCATATCCAGCTTTGGGCCTAATGGCCTCTTTGGTCTGAATAATGGAGGTGGAGGCGCCACATCCTCCTCCAGCACAGAGTGCCAACGACCCTCCTCCTCTCTGATTGCAGGTGTATCTCTTCCCAATCGCCGCTTCTTCGTCACACCTGGCAGGGCGGGGGTAGATGTGGAGCCGGAGACAGCAGGGGTCCGGCTAAATGAACAAGCTCCCCTGGGGGATGGGCAACTTGGCAGTGGGGGCTCCCAATCAGAATCGGAGGGACTGTGAAATAAAGACACAGACACACAGATTATATATTGAGTAGTGAAACAAAATCATTTTGGGGATCTGTGGTTCTATTCCATGTTTAGATCAAATAAATGTAAAATATCTCATATATACAGACACACAGATTATATATTGAGTAGTGAAACAAAATCATTTTGGGGATCTGTGGTTCTATTCCATGTTTAGATCAAATAAATGTAAAATATCTCATATATACAGACACACAGATTATATATTGAGTAGTGAAACAAAATCATTTTGGGGATCTGTGGTTCTATTCCATGTTTAGATCAAATAAATGTAAAATATCTCATATATACAGACACACAGATTATATATTGAGTAGTGAAACAAAATCATTTTGGTATTATTTTCAAACAACAGCATGAGAGTTACTTACCAATCGAGAATTGCGTCTTCTCCATACAAAAACATGTCCTCAAATTGGGAGTCCAAACTTGACACACAATCTGATACATCTTCTTGTAAATCTGTGTCACTTTCTCTAGCAATCTCATCAATAATTGCATGTAGATCTGTATAGCTGGACTTTGCCTTTGATTTTCCAGATTTACTCGCCATAATTATTTCAATAATATAGAGGAAAATGATCTTGACTCAATACTGCTAACGCGCAAACAACGTGGCTCCTTCGGGTGGAAATTTCAATGGCGAATGTCTGCGTAACGCGTGACTTTCGTTCAAGACCGGGTCTTCCCAGATATAACCATTAGATATTGTTGTTTACCTCGGCTCATTGGCTCTCTACCAAACTAGATTTGAAGACGATCAGTGGTCATTGGGCCAAAATACAGTCAATCAAAGAAGCACTGGTCATGTCATAGGCGCTCAATGAGGTCATTGTTTGGTGTGTTCAAATCAGTTCATTTCGGTCAATATGTCCCTTAGAAATAACCATCATGTATGGTTGTGTTACTAACAAACAGAGGATTACAATGAAACCCACCTTGACTAGATACAGGTACATCTAGTGTGAGTAATTACATCAACTGTTTCGTCGAAAGTTGAAGGAGTCGAAACTCATGACACAAGCCGTTTACAAAATGTGTCGTGTTATGCTATAAAAAAAAAAAATTATCGAACAAAATGACCATTCATTGTGAAGATTGGACCTTTTGTATTGCCAAAAGAAGAAGATTTTTACAGGTAATTGATAATTTTATTGCTATTTCTGACTTTTGTGACGCTACTGCTTGGTTGGAAAATGCTAGTTATACTTGTGTGTCTGGCGCGCTGTCGTCAGATTATCGTAAGGTATGCTTTCGCCGAAAAGCATTATTGAAATCTGACACCACTGTTGGATTAAGAAGTAGATAAGCTTTTAAATGATGTTAGATACATGTATTTACAAGAACGTTTAATACTACGAATGGTGTATTTAGAATCTTTGCGCTATGCTATTTCACCGGATGTTAGCCAGATGGGACGCTAACGTCCCAGCTAGCCTAGAGAAGTTAAGTGCATTTGAACGAGGTAGTAGGTGCCAGGAGCACTGGTTTGAGTGTGTCAAGAACTGCAATGCTGCAGGGTGTTTCACGCTCAAATGTTTCCCGTGAGAATCAAGAATGGTCCACCACCCAAAGGACATCCAGCCACCTTGACACAACTGTGGGAAGCATTGGAGTCAAGATGGGCCAGCATCCCTGTGGAACGCTTTCGACACCTTGTAGGGTCCATGCCCCAACAAATTAAGGCTGTTCTGAGGGCAAAAGGGGGTGCAACTCAATATTCGGAAGGTGTTCCTAATGTGTTGTACACTCAGTGTATAAATTCCATATGGGGCTTGATACTTTACCGTTTGTGCTAAATTTTCTTTCTTTTCTCAGTGGGAAATGACAGACCAGAGCCGTCACAATATGTATCGTCAGGTCCCATATCGTCATTATCATCACTGTTCTGGGTGTTCTACTGTTTCTCATCACTTCTGATTATGGCAGAAGATTGATGGGTCGACTTCCTTGAGAAGAATGCTGACAAGAGCCCTGAAGCTACCGGAGATGCCCTAAACCTGGAGCCTGCATAACATTCAGTTCATGGAGGAGACGTGTGTGTGCGTGTGTTAATTATTCTATCCTTGTGGGGACATATCCTAAGTCCCCATAAAGACAAAGGCTATTTTAAGCTTAGGTTTAGGGTTACAATTAGGGTTAGGAGTTAGGTTTGGGTTAGTGTTAGGGGTTAAAGTTATGGTTATAGTAAGGGTTAGGGTTAGGGTTAGGAGTTAGGTTTGGGTTAGTGTTATGGGTAAAAGTTAGGGTTATGGTAAGGGTTAGGGTGAGGAATTAGGTTTGGGTTAGTGTTAGGGGTTAAAGTTATGGTTATGGTAAAGTTTAGGAGTTAGGTTTGGGTTAGTGTTAGGGGTAAAAGTTAGGGTTATGGTTAGGGTTAGGTTTGGGTTAAAGTTATGGTTATGGTAAAGGTTAGGAGTTAGGTTTGGGTTAGTGTTAGGGGTAAAAGTTAGGGTTATGGTTAGGGTTAGGTTTGGGTTAGTGTTAGGGGTTAAAGTTATGGTTATGGTAAGGGTTAGGTTTGGGTTAGTGTTAGGGGTAAAAGTTAGGGTTATGGTAAGGGTTAGTGTTATGGGTTAAAGTTATGGTTATGGTTATGGTAAAGGTTAGGAGTTAGATTTGGGTTAGTGTTATGGGTTAAAGTTAGGGTTAGGGTAAGGGTTAGGGTTAGGAGTTAGGGAAAATATGATTTTGAATGTATATAAATGTTAGTTCCCCACAAGGATAAAATAATGTTTGTGGCTTGTTAGCAGTTGTTTTCAAAAATATTTTTTGCACCAAAGTTAGTGGAATTAGTTTCTGTTTCAAATCACTAATAACAGTTATTCACTGACTTGACTAGTGTAAATACCACTACAGTACATTGCACATTTATATTTACTAATGCATTGTTACATATAGCCTGTTCACTACCATACAATAACTGAGAATGTGAATTAATCAATATAAATAACGTTACACAAATTTTAAAAAGCCTTGAAGGACAATATTCCTCTGTATAATCAACACCAAAGCTGGAAGATAACAGATCGGTCTGCATAAACTGCATTGTCATAACCTTCACTAAGCTTGTTTAAAAAGGCAGTTGGTTTTGGTCTGCACAGTGCCTTCAGAAAGTATTCATACCCCTTAACTTAATGAATTCAAAATGGATTAAATCGAAGTATTTTCTCACCCATCTACACACAATACCCCATAATGACAGAGTGAAAACATGTTTTTAGAAATGTTTACTAATTTATTGCAAATGAAATACAGAAATATCTCATTTACATAAGTAGTCACACCCCTATGTCAATACTTTGTAGAATCACCTTTGGCAGTGATTACAGCTGTGAGTCTGTCTGGGTAAGTCTCTAAGAGTGATTACAGCTGTGAGTCTGTCTGGGTAAGTCTCTAAGAGCTTTCCACACCTGGATTGTTCAACATTTGCCCATTATTCTTTTCAAAATTCTTCAAGCTCTGCCAAATTGGCTGTTGATCATAGCTAGAGAACCATTTTCAGGTCTTGCCATAGATTCACCCCCTTCTTGGTATGCAACTCCAGTGTAGATTTGGCCTTGTGTTATTGTCCAGCTGAAAGGTGAATTCATCTCCCAGTGTCTGATATATTTGCTTTGCCTAAAAAAATAACACTTTGTATTCAGGACAAAAACTTAACTGCTTTGCCATGTTTATTGCAGTACTACTATAGTTCCTTGTTTCAAACATGATGCATGTTTTGGAATATTTTTTATTCTGTACAGGCTTCCTTTTCACTCTGTCAATTATTATTATTTATTTACCTTTATATAACTAGACAGGTCAGTTAAGAACAAATTCTTATTTACAATGACAGCCTACCGGGGAACAGTGGGTTAACTGCCTTGTTCAGGTGCAGAATGACAGATTTTTACCTTGTCACTGAGTTAGGAACCTTTTGGTAAATGGCACAACACTCTAACCACTGGCTACCTGCCGCCCCATCAAACTAGTCAATTAGGTTAGTATTGCGTAGTAACTACAATGTGTTTGATCCATCCTCAATGTTCTCCTATCACAGCCATTAAACTCTGTAACTGTTTTAAAGTCATCATTAGCGTCATTGTGAAATCCATGAGCGGTTTCCTTCATGTCTGACAACTGAGTTAGGAAGGCCGTCTGTATCTTTGTAGTGACTGGATGTATTGATACACCATCCAAAGTGAAGTTAGTAACTCCACCATTCTCAAAGGGATATTCAATGTCTGCTTTTTGTTTGACCTAACTACCAATAGGTGCCCTTTGCAAGGCATTTGGAAAACCTCCCTGGTCTTTGTGCTTGAATCTGTGTTTGAAATTCCCTGTTCGTCCGAGGGACCTTATAGATAATTGTATGTGTGGGGTAGAGATGAGGTAGTCATTAAAAAATTATGTTAAACAGTATTATTGAACACAGAGTGAGTCCATGCAATTTATTATGTGATTTGTTAAGCAAATGTTTACTCCAGAACTTATTTAGACTTGCCATGACAAAGGGGTTGAATACTTTTTGACACAAGACATTTCAGATTTTCATTTTTGATTCATTTGTAAAACTTTTGAAAAACATAATTCCACTTTAACATTATGGGCTATTGTGTGTGGACCAGTTACCCAAACATCTCAGTTGAATCCATTTTCATTTCAGGATTTAAATCACAGCAGAACATAATTTATTTCATATTGGAATTGTCATTTGTGAGTGTAATTCCCCTTTAATTAAGCTTTCAGTGATACCCATCCCGGATCCGGGAGCATCCTCATCAAAAAAGCTGACTAGCATAGCCTAGCCTAACGGGACAGGGATATCATATAATATAATTTTCATGAAATCACAAGTCCAATACAGCAAATGAAAGATAAACATCTTGTGAATCCAGCCATCATTTCCGATTTTTAAAATGTTTTACAGCGAAAACACAATATGTATTTATATTAGCTAACCTGTTACGGATACAAATATTCTGTGTGTATCCTGTGTGTTTCTTTTCTCTCCTTCTCCCCTACTCACAGGTGACAATCATCATTCCCCAATCAGTCATCAATTAGTCGCTAATCAGAAGACACCTGCTCCTTTTCACTTACCCAATCACAGTTCCTTTCCCTTGGTTTAAAAACCCTGTCAGTTGTTTTCTCAGTAGCTCAATCTGTCTGTCAATGCCTTCTGTCTGTAGATCTCTTGTTTGTTTTGCATCTACATGTCACTTTGTCCCCACCTGTGAGTATTGTTTTGGTTATGGTGTTTGAGTGTTTGTTTGATGGTGGGAAAAGGGGGTAACCAGACAAGTCGCCCTTGGGCATACACTACCCGTAGGTAAACGTTGTTAAAAACACTAGTTAGAACTGGGCGGACCACCCCCTGTATTTATTGGTTAGTTAGTTAGGTGTTGTTGGAATAGGCTAGTCTAGTTTAGGGGTGTTTTTGGATTATTATTGTTTCATTCCTTGGGTCCAGCTCAGCCCCTTTTCCTGCTCCCCCCATTACCGTGTGTTTATAAATAAAACTTGAGTGTTTGTCGGTAGATCTTAGTTGTCGTGGTTATTTCGTTTTCACTCTTTGTCACTACTATAATTTGCATGAGTTATGTTACGGGTCCCATTACCATCCCCCCTAGACTGTCGGGCCAAAGGGATTTGTAACATAACCACAATAGCCAAAGACTCAACTGCATATTTTCACCATGTTTCTACCGCATAGGTAGCTATCACAAAACCGACCAAATAGAGATATAATTAGTCACTAACCAAGAAACAACTTCATCAGATGACAGTCTTATAACATGTTATACAATACATTTATGTTTTGTTCGAAAAATGTGCATATTTGAGGTATAAATCATAGTTTTACATTGCAGCTACCATCACAAATAGCACCGACGCAGCCAGAATAATTACAGAGAGCAACGTGAAAAACAAAAATACTCATCATAAAACATTTATGAAAAATACATGGTGTACAGCAAATGAAAGATAAACATCTTGTGAATGCAGCCAATATTTCTGATTTTAAGTGTTTTACAGCGAAAACACAATATAGAATTATATTAGCTTACCACAATAGCCAAACACATAAAACGCATTTATTCACCACAAAGATAGCTTTCGCAAAAACCAGCAAAAGATATAAAATTAATCACTAACCTTGAACAACTTCATCAGATGTCAGTCTTATAACATCAGGTTATACAATACACTTATGTTTTGTTTGAAAATGTGCATATTTAGAGCTGCAAACCGTTGTTATACATTGTGAATATGTAGCAACATTTCCCCAGAATGTCCGGAGCTATTTTGGACACTCACCTAATCTGACCAAAGAACTCATAAACTTTACATTAAAATACTTGTTGTATGGCAAATGAAAGATACACTGGTTCGTAATGCAACCGCCGTGTTAGATTTTTAAAAAATAACTTTACCATAACATACAGCTTGCGTTATTACGAGACAGCGCTCACCAAAACGGCGGAGAATAGGAATCAACATTTTCCACAAATACGAAATAACATCATAAATTTTTCTTACTTTTGCTGAGCATCCATCAGAATGTTGTACAAGGAGTCCTTGGTCCAGAATAAATCGTTGTTTGGTTTTAGAATGTCCTTTTCTTCTGTCGAATTCGCGCCACAATGCTAGCCAAGGTTGATAACGTTCCCATCTTCTCTCGATGCAAAGAACGGAAAACTGCAAAAGTCCCAATAAACGTTGAATAAACTGATAAAACTCGGTTGAAAAAACCTACTTTACGATGTTATTATCACATGTATCAAATAAAATCAGAGCCGGAGATATTCGCCGTGTAAACCGAATGCTTATCAGAAGACAATGTCGAGGTACTTCGCGCGCCTTGGTAGACAAAGAAAATTCCTGACCTGCCACTCCAAAAGCTCTCATTCGACCTCAGATCAAGCTAGACACCCCATTCCACCTTCCACTGCCTGTTGACATCTAGTGGAAGGCATATGAAGTGCATGCATATCGATAAATATAAGGCAATTGAATAGGCAGGCCCTGAAACAGAGCCTCGTTTTCAGATTTTTCACTTCCTGCATGGAAGTTTGCTGCAAAATGAGTTCTGTTTTACTCACAGACATAATTCAAACAGTTTTAGAAACTTCTGAGTGTTTTCTATCCAAAGGTAATAATAGTATGCATATTGTATGATCTAGAAAAGAGTACGAGGCCGTTTCATTTGAGCACGATTTTTTCCAAAGTGAAAACAGCGCCCCCGTATTGACAAGAGAGACAAGACAGGAAGGGCCTTCTATGACATCAAAATGAATATTAAATTCAATATACCAATTAGGATCTGGCTAAAACTACTTGAATCAGTTATAGAACATATTGCCCTCTATAGCTGTGAGCTCAACAACCAAGAATTCACAAAATGGGACAAACATCCAATGTAGACTCTGCATGCAGAATTCTGCAAAAAATATCCTCAGAGTACAACGCACAACCCCCAAATGATGCATGCAGAGCAGAATTAGGACTATACCCAATAATGATCAAAATCCAGACAAGAGCCGTTAAATTCCACATCCACCTAAAGGAAAGCAATATCCAAACCTTCCATCACAATGCCCTAACCTACAGAGAGATGAACCTAGAAAGAGTCCCCTCAGCCAGCTGGTCCTGGGGCTCTGTTCACAAACACAAACAGACCCCACGGAGCCTCACGACAGCAACACAATTAAACCCAACCAAATTATGAAGAATAAAAAACAAACTACTTGACACATTGGAAAGAATCAACCCAAAAATTTTTGCAAACTAGAATTATTAAATTACTGAATTATTTTGTACATAATTTTTCTGCAACCGTATCTTACGGCAGAAAAGAGCTTCTGGATATCAGGACAGCGATCACTCACCTCGGATTAGACAAAGATTTTTTCAACAACAAGCATGACTCACACAATATTCTCCAAACACCCCACAGGGCAGACATCCCAATTATTCGCAAAAGGAAGCGACGCAGAGGACGAAGAGCCGGATGCCTTGTCCGGACCAGCAGAAGGCGAGTAGGAAAGCTGCCATTACCGTCAATATTACTCGCCAACGTGCAATCATTGGACAATAAACTAGACGAGGTACGATCACGAATATCCTACCAACGGGACATCAAAAACTGTAATATCCTATGTTTCACGGAATCGTGGCTGAATGAAGACATGGATATTCAGCTAGCGGGATATACGCTGCACCGGCAGGATAGACGAGGGGGGCAGTCTGTGCATATTTGTAAACAACAGTTGGTGCACGAAATCTAAGGAAGTCTAGATTTTGCTCGCCTGAAGTAGAGTATATTGTGATAAATTGCAGGCCACACTACTTGCCTAGAGAGGTCTCAGCTATACTTTTCGTGGCTGTTTATTTACCACCACAAACAGATGCTGGCACTAAGACCGCACTCAGTCAGCTGTATAAGGAAATAAGCAAACAGGAAACCACTCACCCAGAGGCGGCGCTCCTAGTGGCCGGAGACTTTAATGCAGGGAAACTTAAATCAGTTCTATCAAATCTCTATCAACATGTTAAATGTGCAACCAGAGGGAAACAAATTGTAGATCACCTGTACTCCACACACAGAGACGCGTACAAAGCTTCCCCTCGCACTCCATTTGGTAAATCTGACCATAATTCTATCCTCCTGATTCCTGCTTACAAGCTAAAATTAAAGCTGGAAGCACCAATGACTCGGTCTATATAAAAAGTGGTCAGATGAAGCAGATGCTAAACTACAGGACTGTTTTACTATCACAGACTGGAACATGTTTCTGGGATTCTTCCGATGACATTGAGGAGTACACATCAGTCACTGGCTTTATCAATAAGTGCATTGAGGACGTCGTCCCCACAGTGACTGTACGTACATACCCCAACCAGAAGCCATGGATTACAGGCAACATTCTCACTGAGCTAATGGGTAGAGCTGCCGCTTTCAAGGTGCGGGCCTCTAACCCGGAAGCTTACAAGAAATCCCACTATGCCCTGCGACGAACCATCAAACAGGCAAAGCGTCAATACAGGGCTAAGATTGAATCATAGTACACCAGCTCCGACGCACGTCGGATGTGGCAGGGCTCGCAAACTATTACAGACTACAAAGGGAAGCACAGCCGCGAGCTGCCCAGTGACACGAGCCTACCAGACAAGCTAAATCACTTCTATGCTCGCTTCGAGGCAAGCAACATTGAGGCATGCATGAGAGCATCAGCTGTTCCGGACGACTGTGTGATCACGCTCTCCGTAGCCGACGTGAGTAAGACATTTAAACAGGTCAACATACACAAGGCTTAGGGGCCAGACGGATTACCAGGACATGTGCTCCGGGCATGTGCTGACCAACTGGCAGGTGTCTTCACCGACATTTTCAACATGTCCCTGATTGAGTCTGTAATACAAATTTGTTTCAAGCAGACCACCATAGTCCCTGTGCCCAAGAACACAAAGGCAACCTACCTAAATGACTACAGACCCGTAGCACTCACGTCCGTAGCCATGAAGTGCTTTGAAAGGCTGGTAATGGCTCACATCAACACCATTATCCCAGAAACCCTAGACCCACTCCAATTTGCATACCGCCCCAACAGATCCACAGATGATGCAATCTCTATTGCACTCCACACTGCCCTTTCCCACCTGGACAGAAGGAACACCTATGTGAGAATGCTGTTCATTGACTACAGCTCAGCGTTCAACACCATAGTGCCCTGAAAGCTCATCACTAAGCTAAGTAACCTGGGACTAAACACGTCCCTCTGCAACTGGATGCTGGACTTCCTGACGGGCCGCCCCCAGGTGGTGAGGGTAGGTAGCAACACATCTGCCACGGTGATCCTCAACACTGCAGCTCCCCAGGGGTGCGTGCTCAGTCCCCTCCTGTACTCCCTGTTCACCCACGACTGCATGTCCAGGCACGACTCCAACACCATCATTAAGTTTGCAGACGACACAACAGTGGTAGGCCTGATCACAGACAACGATGAGACTGCCTATAGAGAGAAGGTCAGAGACCTGCCCGGGTGGGGCCAGAATAACAACCTATCCCTCAACGTAACCAAGACTAAGGAGATGATTGTGGACTACAGGAAAAGGAGCACCGAGCACGCCCCCATTCTCATCGACGGGGCTGTAGTGGAGCAGGTTGAGAGCTTCAAGTTCCTTGGTGTCCACATCAACAACAAACTAGAATGGTCCAAACACACCAAGACAGTCGTGAAGAGGGCACGATAAAGCCTATTCCCCCTCAGGAAACTAAAAAGATTTGGCATGGGTCCTGAGATCCTCAAAAGGTTATACAGCTGCAACATCGAGAGCATCCTGACCGGTTGCATCACTGCTTGGTATGGCAACTGCTCGGCCTCCGACCGCAAGGCACTTCAAAGGGTAGTGCGTATGGCCCAGTACATCACTGGGGCAAAGCTGCCTGCCATCCAGGACTTCTACACCAGGCGGTGTCAGAGGAAGGCCCTAAAAATTTCAAGGACCCCAGCCACCCCAGTCATAGTCTGTTGTCTCTACTACCGCATGGCAAGCGGTACCGGAGTGCCAAGTCTAGGACAAAAAGGCTTCTCAACAGTTTTTACCCCCAAGCCATAAGACTCCTGAACAGGTAACCAAATGGATATACCTACATATACCTATACCTACATGTACATACTACCTCAATAAGCCTGACTAACCGGTGTCTGTATATAGCCTTGCTACTCTTATTTTCAAATGTCTTTTTACTGTTGTTTTATTTCTTTACTTACCAACCTACACACACACACACACACACACACACACACACACACACACACACACACACACACACACACACACACACACACACACACACACACACACACACACACACACACACACACCTTTTTTTTACACTATTGGTTAGAGCCTGAAAGTAAGCATTTCACTGTAACGTCTACACCTGTTGTATTCGGTGCACGTGACGAATAAACTTTGATTTGATTTGGGTAACATTTGAAATGTTATATTACATTTTAAACGCTGTTTTTCTCTTGAATGGATTGTTGTTGTTGTGTTTCTTTGTTTATTTCGGTTTTGTTAGTTGTTGTTGTGTTTGTTTTGTTTATTTCGGTTTTGTTAGTTGTTATTGTGTTTGTTTTGTTTATTTCGGTTTTGTCGGTTGTTGTTGTGTTTGTTTTGTTTATTTCGGTTTTGTTGGTTGTTGTTGTGTTTGTTTTGTTTATTTCGGTTTTGTCGGTTGTTGTTGTGTTTGTTTTGTTTATTTCGGTTTGTCGGTTGTTGTTGTGTTTGTTTTGTTTATTTCGGTTTTGTCGGTTGTTGTTGTGTTTGTTTTGTTTATTTCGGTTTGTCGGTTGTTGTTGTGTTTGTTTTGTTTATTTCGGTTTTGTCGGTTGTTTTTGTGTTTCTTTGTTTATTTCGGTTTTGTCGGTTGTTGTTGTGTTTGTTTTGTTTATTTCGGTTTGTCCGTTGTTGTTGTGTTTGTTTTGTTTATTTCGGTTTTGTCACGTTCCTGACCTGGGGCCTGTTGCACAAAACTAGGATAAGGGATTAAGCCAGGATATCTTGGTGATCCTGGCTCAATTGATCCGTAATCCGGTTGCACTAAAGATGGATAGGGGGCAGGAGGATATGTTATGGTATAAATTACCATGGAGATTTATTCTGTGGAGCTAGCCTGCTCCAGACCAGGCTAAATTCCAGGATCTATTTAATCTCATCCCTAATGTCAGTCAGCAGTCACCACAAATGGAAACCAATAGTTATTTCACTGCTCACTATACATTGTTATCACATATAACTAGACCCACTGTTATTATTTAAACGTTTGTGATCATTAATTTCAATGATTTTGGATAAAAAATGATTTTTAGATGATGTTGCTATCATTAGATAATTTACAGTTTCCCATAGACTATAAGGCTATATATAAAATGATAGAATATTAGGGCCACAGAGGGGAAAAAAACACAAGTCATAATATTGTAACCAGTTGTTTTAAAGGAGGACAGTTGTTAAAATGACAGATGTGGGGCATTTCGTGAAATTGTACTTCAGTATGGTTTCATAAACAAAGACATGCTGATGTGCCAGAATATTAAGTATCACATTGTCATAAGTATCAAAACTGTAAAAACAATATGTAGCTTTTCTGCAGAAAGAACCAGCCTCATAAATTTATGACTTTATCCTTTTTCTTCAGTGTGGCCCTAGTACTCTGTCATATAAACAAATACACATTCCATATGAATATAAAAACACAATGTGTAACATTATGTTCCTTTATTGAATAAGGACAAAACAAAGCAGGTAAACCATCAGCTCCTTTCGAAACTGAAGTCACAGTGACTCTACAAGATGGAAAGCACAGAATCCAAGCATATTATACAAAATGATACATACACATTCAAAGGTCTGTATATAACACACCCTGCATGTCTGCACACTAAAATAAATGCAGGACAAATCCATACACATCAACTGAACAGACAAATGAATGGATGCAGTAGCCTCCCTGCAGCCTTGTATTACACACAGTATACCGCACAAACATCATAAGAGGCCAAATTCGTCAAAAAACGAACCCAAAAAAACCCAAATTCCTCTGCCACCGCAGGACATATTTAACCAAAATTGAAAGCACACATACTAACTAAAATAATTCAACACTTATTGGTCCCTCAGCAGCCGACCACTGTCGTCATCAGGGAAGATTGCCGGATTGTCCCAGTCCATGGCTGGTGGCACTCTGGGGGCCCTCTCCTTCCTCAGGCAGGCCACATTGTGGAGGACAGCACAAGCCACAGTAATATCACATGCCCTAACAGGGCTGACCCTTAATTTGTGAAGGCAGTGAAAGCGTGCCTTCAGGAGGCCAAAGGTCATTTCAACTCTGGCCCTGGTCCTGGCATGGGCATGGTTGTAGGCCTGCTGTGCTTCCTGGGGGTCTGTGAAAGGTGTCAGGAGAAAAGGCTGGCAGCCATACCCCCTGTCTCCCAGCAACACACCAGAGAATTCACCTGTCAACACAAAATCTCATCATTACTACCTCATAAACACAGTGATATTCTTGACACAGCCATGATGGTTATAAATAGGGGTTGTGTGGCTTACCTTGTGATAGGCACTGATAGATTTCAGAGGCCCGAAAGATTCTGGAGTCATGGACTGAGCCAGGCCATTTTGCCACAACATTGCTGATCACACAGTCAGCATTGCAGACCATCTGAAATCATAAGATGAGGAATATTACACCAATCAATGCACATCACTGGCAATGCAGAGTGTTCGTCAATGGACAATATCAAAAAGTTATGTTCACCTGAACATTAATGCTGTGAAAGGATTTCCTATTCACAAAATCGGCCTCATGGGCACCTGAGGGGGCTTTTATCCTTATGTGTGTGCAGTCCACTGCACCAATGACATTGGGGAAACCTGTCACACAAAGTAATGAGTATCCTACTATGTGTTAACAGTTGTCCTGTAATTTGTAGATCCTCTTACCTGCAATCCTATAGAACTCCTCTTTGATGTCACAGAGTCTTCTGTGGCCAGGGAAGGAGATGAAGACATCTGCTAATGCTTTGATAGCCAGACACACACTCCTTATTGTGCGGCAAATTGTGGCCTTGTTCAGCTGTTCTGCATCCCCCACTGAGTACAGGAAGGCTCCACTAGCAAAAAAGCGCAAGGCCACACAAACCATTTGCTCCACACTCAGTGCATGGCTCCGTGCAGTGCGGTGCTTAATCCTGGGACCCAGTAGTCTGCATAGATACCTGATGCCATCTGCAGAAAACCTGTATCTTTCATATAGATGGTCATCAGGGAAGGCCAGTGGGTCCAACCGGTCCCTGAAGACCCTTTCTCGCCTGAAGGCTCTCCTCAGCACAAGTGCTTCTTCATCCACCACATCTCGCACGAATGGGCATGCCATTGTCAGAGCAGAAAGGAACACACAATTTTGGGCCTTCATATAGGCTAGTGGCCACACCTGGTGCTGGGGGGGTGGGCAAAAGAGGGCGATGCCTTATAACGATGACTTGGTTGTACTGATTGCTGGGAAAATAAAAAAAACCTTAGAAAGATGCCACCGTCCTGTGTGCTCACAATAAGAGCTCATATGTCATGGCTCACTTGACTTTACGAGAATATACCTAATTTTTATTTTGAGCTGTGTCATCTTCTTGGAGCTGGGGGAGGAAAGAAAAATAATGATTAATACATTTGTGTTACAGTTAGCATACAGTGTACATTGAAGGCATATCTCACCTCCCTCTCAAGTTTTTTTATTTCAAGGTCCAGTTTCCTAATTGTCCTCTTTTTTATTTCGGACTCCAGTGCAAGATTTTCCATCTTTTTCTTCTTGTACTGAATGTCTATGTCTGCCAGTTCTATTTGGCGCCGGAGGTGGTTGCCATACAACTTTCTGATAGCTTGTGAGCTCTGTGAACACAATACAATTAGCGCAGCTGGAATTTGGCAGGATGTGGTGTCCTTTTATTAATACGCACTATGTTGCCAGGCTGGTTTTCCCACTGTATAGCATCTGGGTCCTGTAAAAGAAATTAGATTTTTTGATTTTGATGAGGACTCCTCACCAATGTAGAGTAAATAGTACTTTCACAGTCTTAACATGATACCTCATGCCTTCTGGAATCCAGAGAGATGGTCTCCTCCTCATCATCGTCTCCATCATGTGCTGTTGCTGCTGCACTGGGGCCTTCACCCTATCACATTTAATCGGATTCATATTGAAGCTAGTAGACAAGACATGCCAGGCCTACAGTATGCCTTTGATGGAGTACTCACTGGATCAGCATCGTCTGGTGCTTGTGCTGGTGGCTCTAACAGGAACACAGTGCTGCCAGACACTGCAAGGCAATAGGTAAACCAAAGTCAGACAGTCCAAATTGATTCAATATGAATGTGGTTGTATCCCATGTAGAGATGGAAGGACATACCTTGAATGAAGCGGGTGGCATCTTGGGAGGAACCTATGCTCGTCTCTTTCCCCCCAGGGATCCCCTCTAAGACGGGCCTGCCTTTATTTAGCTCCAAGGCCATGTCCTCTGCTGGGGTAAGGTCAGCCTTTGGTGACCCACCACCCGTGCCTTGTCTGTGGGTATTCTTTTTCACTGCTAAAACAGTACAGACAATGTGTGAGCAGGCACCTTCTGGGTACAATATATGCTTGTGCTTTGTTAAATATTAGTCAGGGACCATACCATTCTGCAGAATGTTCTTGTATTTGATTTTGACCTGCTGCCATGTCCGTTTTGGCCCGTTCATGTTTAATCTACACACACACACACACACACACACACACACACACACACACACACACACACACACACACACACACATTTAATGGAGTCACACTGCAAAAAATTACTTGGTATTTTTGTCTTGTTTTCAGTAAAAATATCAAAAAATTTATCATAGCTTTATACAGTGTGATGGAGTTACTTTACACAATTTCACTCATATCTGCAGTGCATTTCAATTAAAAATTTAACCGTTTCATAATTACAGTACAACTGCATTTTTGGAGATGTGAATTAAATATTTGAATTGTAATTGTGATGTTTCAGCGGAGCGGTGAGTGTGTAATTGTGCACTACTTACGCATTCAGGCGGTCTGCAATACTTTGCCACGCTTTTTCTCTTTGCTTTATCACTGTGGCGGTGTTGCCTTTCTTCTTAATTATATCTTTTACCTCCTCGTATGCCTCCATGAGGATTTGTGCTTCCGACGGGGAAAAGTACGCGGCTCTAGTTGCCATGGTAAATCAGTTAATCTGTGATCTGTGGCGGGGTCTATTTGAGTGAGCCGTGAGCGCGCACCTATCCAGGATTGGTTTCACCTGGCTTAATGAATCCGTGTCTGCTCATCCTGGCTTGGTCTTTGTGCAACCAATTAAGCCTGGACGCACATGTTTTGGCTTCATTGAGCTCAGCTGAGTCATTTATCCCGGATGTCTTAATTCTACTTTTGTGCAACAGGCCCCTGTTTTCCTTTTTCTTGTATTTATTTAGTTGGTCAGGGCGTGAGTTGGGTGGGTTTGTCTATGTTTGATTTTCTATGTTGGGATGTTTGTGTTCGGCCGGGTATGATTCTCAATCAGAGACAGCTGTCAATCGTTGTCCCTGATTGAGAATCATACTTAGGCAGCCTGGGTTTCACATGTGTTTTGTGGGTGTTTGTATCTCGTGTCAGTGTTCGTGCCACACGGGACTGTTTTCGGTTTGGTTACGTTTGTTGTTTTGTATCTTGAAGTGTTCTGTTTTACTTTCATTAAATATGAACACTAACCACTCTGCATTTTGGTCCTCTCCTTCTGTCAGCGAGGACAGCCGTTACAGGTTTTGTCGGTTGTTATTGTGTTTCTTTGTTTATTTCGGTTTTGTTGGTTGTGTTTGTTTTGTTTATTTCGGTTTTGTTGGTTGTTGTTGTGTTTTTTCACTTGCTATGGCAATGTGAACATATGTTTCCCATGCCAATAAGGCCTTTTGAAATGAATTGAGAGAGAGAGAGATGATGAGAAGATGTGAAAAGGAAAAAGGGATGATGGACAAGGAGGAATACGAAGAAGAATATAAAGAATACGAAGAAGAAGAAGAAGAATATAAACACTAAAAAGCTGCCTGACTGATTGAAGGCTGTGTTCCCAAGCAATTTAGCTAAGAAGACAGTTATGGGTGGACCAAAATTACATGAAAAACTGCATGCTGAAAAGGACTTATTATGTGTCCCATCATGTCTTTTAGGGTGCTGGTGATGTAAGTGTGGTACGTGAAGTATGCGTCAGTGTGTATATACAGTTCATGTTTGTGTGTGTTTTTTTGTGTGTGTGTGTGTGTGTGTGTGTGTGTGTGTGTGTGTGTGTGTGTGTGTGTAAGTGAGCGTGTAAGTGAGCGTGGCAGTCTTGCTTTTGATTGCTTTGGATAATTGCAATAGAGCTTGACCAAAATAGCATTAAAAAATGACATAATTGTTGTATAAACAAAATAGTTGTATGTCACCAGTCAAGGTGATAATGGAAAGACTATGCATTAGATTGTACATAAAAGTGTACAGCTCCAGTTCTCGTGGGCCACAGTCATGCTGATTTCTGTCCTGTGAGTGTCTGTACTCTTAATCATGTTAATTATGTGTAAATGTGTATATACTGTACGTGTGCGTGTGTGTGTACATGTGTGGTTATGTGTGTGTGTGTGTAAGTGAGCATGTGTAAAAAGCCTATAGCACTCATAAATATTATTTGAATCTGAAGAACACTTTCCCTTTATCTTGTGGTCATTATGGATGTGAGAAGTGTGTGTGTTTGTTTCTGGGTGCTGTGCGCAGAACAGTGTATGTTTGTATGTGTATGTGGAAATCATTGGTTCCAGCCATGCATCAAACTGTTTTTCCAACTATTGGTTACCCAGCTCCAGTTTCTAGCTAATATGCAGTTCTTAGCTTTTTGGAAACAGCACTTTTAGTCCCCGTATGTGTGTGTTTTGAGTATGAGTGTTACTGTGACAGAAGTGTTTGCTGCTTTAAGAGAAATGTGTGTGTGTGTGTGAAGGTCTGAGTAATTTGTCTGAATGGGCAATTCATTTCCTCTCATCACAACCTGTGTCTCTCTCTTTGAACCTCTGTGTTCCGGGACAAAGTGTACGAGTTAAATGAACCCTATGTTCTTGTAATTCACATAAACGTTTGCAGGTCTGATGGACCCACAACTTTATTGGGTTTTTAAAACAATACAGCCATAACAATTCATGTAAAAAATACTTAATACTTAGATGTTGACTTAAATGATTAATATTTGCCATTTACCTCTGCTAGATCACATTTATCAATAAAAACGCAATTAACGCTATCAATAAAATACTATTTTTTTGTAAACCAAAATTAATTATAATCAAGACATGGGTGGAATAATAATGTTTATCCTGTCTAGGACTGGGGTTCCGCTAGCGGACAACCAATGAATTTGCAGGGCACCAAATTCAATCAACAGAAATCTCATAATTCAGTTCTCAAACATACAAGTATTAGGCACCATTTTAAAGATAAAATTCTCGTTAATCCAACCACAGTGTCCGATTTCAAAAAAGCTTTTCGGCGAAAGCAGAACATATCATTATTTTAGGTCAGCAACTAGTCACAGAAAGCATACAGCGATTTTCCAAGCAAAGAGAGGAGTCACAAAAAGCTGAAATATTGATAAAATGAATCACTAACCTTTGATATTCTTCATCAGATGACACTCCCGGGACAACATGTTACACAATACATGTATGTTTTGTTCGATCAAGTTCATATTTATATCCAAAAACCTCAGTTTACATTTGGCTTTGCCTCCAAAACATCCCGTGAATTTGCACAGAGCCACATCAAATCACAGATATACTCATAATAAACATTAATAAAAGATACAAGTGTTATTCACAGATTTAAAGATATACTTCTCCTTAATGCAACCGCTGTGTCAGATTTTTTTTTAAACTTTACGGAAAAAGCAAACCATGCAATAATCTGAGTACGGCGCTCAGAGACATTCACAACCCAAGAAGATATGGTGTCTGGGATGAATAGTTCAAAAGAAGACTTTATGTCCTGCACATGAGTAACCGCCATCCGCGTTGGCCCTGGTTGCATCCTTACCACATTGGCAGCCATGCAGGGTGGCTCACTCCTTGGGCAAGAAGACCAATCAACTTCCCAAAAAGATTTACATCCGTATTTCTCCTCCTGCAGGCTGCTGATGAGCTGGTTGCTGACGGGCTGGTCCTGGGGCTGGCTGCTGAAGGGCTGGTCCTGGGGCTGGCTGCTGAAGGGCTGGTACTGGGGCTGGCTGCTGAAGGGCTGGTCCTGGGGCTGGCTGCTGAAGGGCTGGTACGGCTGGCTGCTGAAGGGCTGGTCCTGGGGCTGGCTGCTGAAGGGCTAGTCCTGGGGCTGGCTGCTGAAGGGCTGGTACTGGGGCTGGCTGCTGACGGGCTGGTCCTGGGGCTGGCTGCTGAAGGGCTGGTCCTGGGGCTGGCTGCTGAAGGGCTGGTCCTGGGGCTGGCTGCTGAAGGGCTGGTACTGGGGCTGGCTGCTGAAGGGCTGGTCCTGAGGTTGGCTGAGAGTCAATCTCATCCTCTTCTTCCAACTAACTGTCAGACTCCGAATTGACAGAGACATGATCGTCATATTCTGGAAAATCTTCGTCTTCCAAAGTGAAAGATTCTCCTTCTACACTAGCTTCTCTCTCTGCAAAAAAGCAGAGATTATTTTTGCCATCTGATTGATTGTGGAAAGGACACATATGCAAAGCTATTTATTTATTGTGTCCCTCCCCCAATTTGCACCTGGCTGTGGTAGAATGTGGGACAATACTGCATTTTTTACAATGTAGCAAAATCATTTATAGAAATAATGTGTTGTAATAACATTTTGCAGGTTCCTGCAATACATTGTGTAGTTTCACTCACTACAAAGGGTAAAGAGTGGGAGAAAAGCGGTGTGGCAGGCAGACAGTTGGGAGACAGTGTAACGGCAGTCTAAGTCGTCCTCCTCCTCAGACGAGGAGAGGCGAGAAGGATCTGAGGACCAATGTGCAGCGTGGTAATTTTCCATGATTTAATTCACACAAAACAAGACACTATACAAAATGACAAAACAAACTAACCGTCACAGTCCTATCTGGTGCAGAACACAAACACAGAGACAGGAAACAACCACCCACAATCCCCAACACAAAACAAGCCACCTATATATGATTCTCAATCAGGGACAACGATTGACAGCTGTCTCTGATTGAGAACCATATTAGGCTGGACACAGAAACAGACAAACTAGACACACAACATAGAATTCCCACCCAGCTCACGTCCTGACCAACACTAAACAAGCAAAACACATAAGAACTATGGTCAGGACGTGACAGACAGACAGGTTATTGGTGCTTTGTTAAAACAGCAGGCCCAGGGAGGAGGAAGACAGAGTGAAGGCACACATCAAACCTTTTTGTTTCATTTGAACTCGTTTTCACCTACACACACACTTTTCCACACTTTTATTACCCTCAGGTCCATTGAACCCGAACACCACATATGTCATATAAATGTGTAGGGGGGTGCACAGTGTGCACACAATGAACATTTATTATTTTACATGTTCTTCACAGAAAATGAGCCAAGGCCAATGAGTCTCTGGTTGATTTTTTATTTATTTTAGTAAACATAAAAAATGGGTCCCACAGACCCGAACACAACACAAGGGTTAAGTGGAATTATAGCTTATATAATTAAATAATGATCAGGTTGAAGGATAATGAGTACATGGAGTTATGTAACACTTAAGTTACCACTTTTGCACTCACTATTTGGTTGAGAAAATGTACTGTGTTAAGTAATGCATAAGTACCTGTCCTTACACGAGACCAGAGATGGAAAGTGATTCATCTGACCCAGAGATTCAGAGAGACAGAGAGCAGATCTAGAGACTCAGAGAGAGAGAGAGATAGACAGAACATCCAGATACTCAGAGAGACTGACAGCAGATCTAGAGACTCAGAGAGAGAGACAGGACATCCAGATACTCAGAGAGACAGACAGCAGATCTAGAGACTCAGAGAGAGAGACAGAACATCCAGATACTCAGAGAGACAGACAGCAGATCTAGAGACTCAGAGAGAGAGACAGGACATCCAGATACTCAGAGAGACAGACAGCAGATCTAGAGACTCAGAGAGAGAGACAGGACATCCAGATACTCAGAGAGACAGACAGGAGATCTAGAGACTCAGAGAGAGAGACAGAACATCCAGATACTCAGAGAGACAGACAGCAGATCTAGAGACTCAGAGAGAGAGACAGAACATCCAGATACTCAGAGAGACAGACAGCAGATCTAGAGACTCAGAGAGAGAGACAGGACATCCAGATACTCAGAGAGACAGACAGCAGATCTAGAGACTCAGAGAGAGAGAGGACATCCAGATACTCAGAGAGACAGACAGGAGGAGATATTTGGCTCTATCAAATCAAATTAAATCACATTTTATTGGTCACATAAACATGGTTAACAGATGTTAATGAGAGTGTAGCGAAATGCTTGTGCTTCTAGTTCCGACCATGCAGTAATATATTGTGGCCTGCTGGAGGTCATTTTGCAGGGCTCTGGCAGTGCTCCTCCTTGCACAAAGGCGGAGGTAGCGGTCCTGCTGCTGGATTGTTGCCCTCCTACGGCCTCCTCCACGTCTCCTGATGTACTGGCCTGTCTCCTGGTAGCGCCTCCATGCTCTGGACACTACGCTGACAGACACAGCAAACCTTCTTGCCACAGCTCGCATTGATGTGCCATCCTGGATGAGCTGCACTACCTGAGCCACTTGTGTGGGTTGTAGACTCAGTCTCATGCTACCACTAGAGTGAATGCACCGCCAGCATTCAAAAGTGACCAAAACATCAGCCAGGAAGCATAGGAACTGAGAAGTGGTCTGTGGTCACCACCTGCAGAACCACTCCTTTATTGGGGGTGTCTTGCTAATTGCCTATAATTTCCACCTTTTGTGTATTCCATTTGCACAACAGCATGTGAAATTTATTGTCAATCAGTGTTGGTTCCTAAGTGGACTGTTTGATTTCACAGAAGTGTGATTGACTTGGAGTTACATTGTGTTGTTTAAGTGTTCCCTTTATTTTTTTGAGCAGTGTATGTACACTCAGTTTACAAAACATTAAGAATACCTTCCTAATATTGAGTTGCATCAACATCTGCAACCTTGTCTATGTTTTACCTTGAAGGACAATGTTACCCTCCAGTGGTATACGTGCAGGACTATAGCAGAGAGAGAGAGTCACCCTTACTCAAAACATACATTTCAAATAATCATTCAACTTTCAGACAGGAGTAGACATGACTGTGTTTTACAAATTTTATTAACTCGTTAATTTAAAACTAATCAGGTGAATACTACCACGACAGATAGCAGGATCAACCAACTGCAAATGGGTCTTGCAGATGCTCTGCTCAAGTCACAGCTGCAGTCTTTTCCCCTTGGATGAGGATTGGCTGGAAGGTGGGGTGTAGGTGTGGGTACATGTGGACACCTGAGCCAATCCACCGCAATGGATTTTGGAGTGACATTATCTTGGTCCAGTCCTCCTCTCTGCATGACCCAATAGAGGTTGTCCTTGAAGAAGTAAGCATCTCCTAGAAGGTAACATAATCAAACAATTGGTTTAAAATGCTTTGAAATGCAGGTGGGCTGTTTAATGATTGCGTATGACATTGCAAGCTAAGATGCAGACTTAGATAATAAATTTGGTTGGACTTTAAGCAGAGTTGAGGTCTAGAAAGTATTTTGCTCACTAGTTTCAACCAACTGAATAATAACTAACTCTAGTTTTAAAGCTCAACGGTGGTTACATGTGATCAAGGTGTCCAAGCAGAGACTTTCCCTGACATGTCACATGGCCCAGAAAAACAACTGGCCCTAACAATGTAGAACAACACTGAACTACACTTTCTCTACATTAACACTGCAGCCACCTTCATCTCATCAAGGCTCAAGTCTTTCTCAAGGCCTCACCTTCTCCCCAGCTGATGATGTCATCGGGGTCCGTTGGCACCCCTCTCCAGAGGGCTGCGTCTTTGGGGTAGCCCCCCTCCGGCTTCCTCCCCTCCTCCTTGCGGCCCTCGTCGAACTTCCAGAACTCACCCATGCTGAATAGATAGGTCTTCCCGTTGTAGGCCCACACGAAGGCAGCCTCCACTCTTTCCACTTTCCCGCCGTCCTTGGTCCTCATCCCCCACTCTGCCAGAGGCCTGGGGTAGCCGGGATGGGCCACATTGTCTTTGAACACCCAGTACTGAGCCCCTGCACAGGAAAAGATAGGAGGAGGAAATCACCTTTGTTTTACATCACAACAACAATGACATTCATAAGGATATTAGCCACTGTAGCATAGTTCTTATGTTTTCAATTCTAACTAGGGACGTGTTCATTAGGCACCAAACAGAAGGAAACAGACTGAAACAGGGAGGGAGTACCTCCAATAAGAAATGCTTATTTTCATTTTCCTTTGCAAAATGTTTCCGTTGCGTCCCATAATGAACATGACATAAGGCTACAACAGTGCTGTTGTCTTTCCCACCGATGAAGAAGATGATGACGCCGTCGCTCTTCCTCTCGTAAACGGCATCGATCTTGTTGGTTTCAGGGGGGAGCCCCATCCAGAAGTTTCTAATCAGGGCTGGGTTGAGGGAGACAAGATTACCTGTCCTCTGAATCCTCCAGAAATGTGGACCTGACACAAACAACATAATAATTAAAGAGGCTGTGTGGAAAATTAGATGCTAATTCTTTACGTCAAATTTGGGCTTGAGTGTTGCCTGTATGGTTCATATACAGGTCGTTCTTGAATTGCGGTGGCATTTGGGCACGGCAACAACAACAAAAATGACTTCCAGATGCTGTATTTTATTTAAATGTATTTGGGTACGTTTTGCCCTTCGAAATCAACTAATATGGCAGCTAATATAAGCGAATATATTTTAGATTTTAGATTCTTCAAAGTAGCCACCCTTGCCTTGATGACAGCTTTGCACACTCTTGTCATTCGCTTAACCAGCTTCATGAGGTAGTCACCTGGAATGCATTGCAATTAACTGGTGTGCCTTGTTAAACGTTCATTTGTGGAATGTCTTTCCTTAATGCGTTTGAGCCAATCAGTTGAGTTGTGACAAGGTAGGGGTGGTTTACAGAAAATAGCCATATTTGGAAAAATACCAAGTCCATATTATGGCAAGAACAGCTCAAATAAGCAAAGAGAAACGACAGTCCATCATTACTTTAAATTAGTCAATCTGGAAAAATTCAAGAACTTTAAAAGTTTCTTCAAGTGTAGTCCAAAAACCATCAAGCACTATGATGAAATGGGCTCTCATGAGGACCGCCAAAGGAAAGGAAGACCCAGAGTTACCTCTGCTGCAGAGGATAAATTCATTAGAGTTAACTGCATCTCAGATTGCAGCCCAAATAAATGCTTCACAGAGTTCAAGTAACAGACACATCTCATCATCAACTGTTCAGAGGAGACTGTGTGAATCAGCTCTTCGTGGTCAAATTACTGCAGAGAATCCATTACTAAAGGACACCAATAGGACAGACTTGATTGGGCCAAGAAACACGAGCAATGGATATTAGACTGGTGGAAATCTGATGAGTCCAAATTTGAGATTTTTGGTTCCAACCACCGTGTCTTTGTGAGACGCAGAGTAGGTGAACGGATGATCTCCGCATGTGTGGTTCCCACCGTAAAGCATGGAGGAGGGGGTGTGATGGTTTGGGGGTGCATTGCTGGTGACACTCTCAGTGATTTATTTAGAATTCAAGGCACACTTAACCAGCATGGCTACCATAGCATTCTGCATGCACCTATAAAGAAAATCACTTTCAAAACTACTAAATCCTCGTGGATTGATGAGGAATTGAAAAATTGTATGGTTGAGAGGGATGAGGCAAAAGGTAAGTCAAATAAGTCTGGCTGCACAACCGATTGGCAAATGTATTGCAAATTGAGAAGTCATGTGACTAAACTGAATAAAAAGAAGAAGAAACTATGAAACAAAGATAAATTACAAAAATAATGATAGTAAAAATCTTTGGAGCAGCTTAAATTAAATGTTGGGGGGAAAAAATTACTCAGCTCCATCATTCATTGAATCAGATGGCTCATTCATCACAAAACTAACTAATATTGCCAACTACTTTAATTATTTTTTTCATTTGGGGTGGCAGGTAGTCTAGTGGTTAGAGCATTGGGCCAGTAACTGAAAGGCTGCTGGATTGAATCCCCGAGCTGACAAGTTAATCTGTCATTCTGCCCCTGAGCAAGGCAGTTAACCAACTGTTTCCTGGTAGGCCGTCATTGTAAATATGAATTTGTTCTTAACTTCTCTAGGGTAGGGGGCAGCATTTTCACGTTTGGATGAAAAGCAAACCCAAGTTCAACTGCCAGCTACTCATCCCCAGAAAACCAGATATGCATATTGTTAGTAGATTTGGATAGAAGACACTCTGAAGTTTCTAAAACTGTTTGAATCATGTCTGTGAGTATAACAGAACTTATTTAGCAGGCGAAACCCTGAGGACAAACCATTCCGATTTCTTTTTTTTGAGGTCACTCTTTTCAATGAGATTTCATTGGGAAACCAGATTTCTAAGCGACCTGCTTGCAGTTCCTACGGCTTCCACTGGATGTCAACAGTCTAGAGAAATTGGTTCAGGTTATTCCTTTGTGTAATGAAGAATTTCAGCCATCTTGAAGTTGAGTCACTCTAGGTGTCCTGTTTGATCGAAGCGCGTGAGCAGAAAGCTGGCTTTAGTTGGTTTTAATCCTGTATTGAACACAGATCATCCCGTCTTCAATTTTATCGATTATTAAGAACATCCTCTGTGTTCTGTTAGACAGGTAACACTTTATCCACAATATAGCAGGGCGTGTAAAGCCATAACACGTACGTTTTTCCAGCAGCAGACTATGATCAATAATGTCAAAAGCCGCACTGAAGTCTAACAAAACAGCCCCCACAATCTTTGTATTATAAATTGTTGAATGTCCTTCCCTATAAGCATGATGAAAGCATTTGTTGTCCATTTGTTTACTATAAAATAGCATTGCATCTGGGCAAACAATTTTTTTCCCAAAAGTTTACTAAGTGTTGGTAACAGGCTGATCGGTCGGCTATTTGAGACAGTAAAGGGGGCTTTACTATTCTTAGGTAGCGGAATTACTTTTGTTTTCCTCCAAGCCTGAGGGCACACACTTTCTAGTAGGCTTAAATAGAAAATATGGCAAGTAGGAGTAGCAATATTGTCTGCTATTACCCTCAGTAATTTTCCATCCAAGTTGTCAGACCCCGGTGGCTTGTCATTGTTGATAGACAACAATAATTGTTTAACCTCTTTCAGCTAGGGGGCACTATTTTTATGTTTGGAAAAATAACGTTCCCAAGGTAAATGGACTATTTCTCAGGCCCAGATGCTAGAATATGCATATAATTGACAGATTAGGATAGAAAACACTCTAAAATTTCCAAAACGGTCAAAATATTGTCTGTGAGTATAACAGAACTGATTTTGCAGGCGAAAACCTGAGGAAATCCAACCCGGAAGTGCCTTTTATTCGGAAAAATCCCTGTTTCATTGCTTGCCCATCCTCCATTTAAAGGGGTATCAACCAGATTCCTTTTCCAATGGCTTCCTCAGGCTGGGACCAGGCTTTAGACATAGTTTCAAGCTTTTATTTTGAAAAATTAGCGCGATTTTTCAAAACGCGTCAGGTGTCCTTTGATTAGTTCATGCGCTGGAGAGTTGTAGCTCAACATTTTCCTTCTCTGTAGTATTGAATAGTTTACTGTCCGGTTGAAATATTATCGATTATGTATGTTAAAAACAACCTGAGGATTGATTATAAAAAACGTTTGACATGTTTCTACGAACAATACGGATACTTTTTGGAATTTTCGTCTGCCCTCGTCTGCCCTTCAGAACCGCCACGAGCCTGTGGTTTTCTGAACATAACGCGCAAACCAAATGGAGGTTTTTGGTTATAAAAATAATCTTTATCGAACAAAAATAACATTTATTGTGTAACGGGAAGTCTCGTGAGTGCAAACATCCGAAGATCATCAAAGGTAAGCGATTAGTTTTATTGCTTTTCTGACTTTCGTGACCAAGCTAATTTACGGCTAGCTATTCTTACTGTTTTGTCTAGTGATTGATAAACTCACAAACGCTTGGATTGCTTTCGCTGTAAAGCATATTTTCAAAATCTGACACGATAGGTGGATTAACAACAAGCTAAGCTATGTTTTGGTATATTTCACTTGTGATTTCATGATTACAAATATTTTTTGTTTTGTATTTTTTTGAATTTGGCGCTCTGCAATTCAGCGGTTGTTTACGAAAATGATTCCGCTAAAGGGATCCGTGCGTCAAGAAGTTAAGTGTTGCAGTCATTTCAGTCGCTGTAGTAGCTGACATGTATAGTGTTGAGTCATCCGCATACATAGACACTGGCTTTACTCAAAGCCATGTCATTAGTAAAGATTGAAAAAAGTAACGGGCCTAGACAGCTGCCCTGAGGAATAATGTTGGAGAGGCTTCTGATGGAGTTCACCTTGGGGTCATGATAGGGGCTGTACAAAATGTTTGATGTATTATAATAACTGATTATGCTTATGTTGTATTATTAGAAAGGGAAAGGTTATAAGACCCCCTTACATTTATAGGGTCCTAGACTACAGATTAACAATTTATAATCATTATAAGGTTTAAGGGAAGTGTTGGGGTTCGTTCCTTGTTCCTTGTCAATCATAGGCTCATTGGGGAAATCAGCAATTAGACAATATCTTTATGTAAATAAATCAAACCTTTATTCATGCATTGCAGACAGAAGTTGACAACGGGAACATAGCACGCATGTTTCCGAGTAAGTTCTGCAAAATAACAAATGGTCAAGGTTGTTTTATTATGCTTGCAGTCAACCCCTAGTGATGTCACTGCCTATGTCATTACCTTCTACTCATGAGACCAAGCCCATGCATACACAGCTATACAAACACTAGTTCCAGTGTTATATAACGGCTCAACAGTAAATGTCCACTCCCCATGTTGATTTATAGTGGTATGTCTGACTAGACTCTTATTTCTTTCACTCCCCTGCAGGGTTCTGTGTCTTATGAATCTCTTTTATCTTTGAGGCGCTTTCTCACAGGCACCCTGTTTTGACTGCAATAATTCACACATCTCTCAGACCGTTTCTTTATAAGAAGCAGAGACTAGAAAATAACTGTGGAACAATATTAACAAAGAGTTGCAGTTAGTTTCAGAGTGGATGGCAAAGAATCAATTCGTTGTAAATATTTCTAAAACTTAAAGTATTTTATTTTGGGACAAATCATTCACTAAATCCTAAACCTCAAATAAATATTTTAATAAATAATGTGTAAATTTGAGGTGACTAAACTGCTTGCAGTAATCCTGGATTGTAAACTGTCATGGTCGAAACATATTGATACAACAGTTGCTAAGATGGGGAGAAGTCTGTCCATAATAAAGTGCTGCACTATGAACAAGGCATGTCCTACAGGCTCTAGTTTTGTCGTACAGGAGAGGAGGAGCGGGAGTGGACGTGACAAGCATTCCGCTGTAACCAGTGCCTGTAATCTGGTTCAGGTTATTTATCAACCTACCAGGGTGTTTACAAACAATACAGGAGCAAGATCATCCGCATGTATCGATTACATCTTTATCAATACGAACGTTGTGCAAAAGCTGTATCTGTACCCATTGGATGCAGGGATCACAATACAGTGGCTATATACAGGAAAGCCAAAGTTCCAAAAACTGGGCCTAAAATAGTGTACAAGAGATCATACAGTCATGCAACTCTTATGTAGATGATGTTATAAATATTTGTTAGTCTGATGTGATTAATAAGGAGCATCCAGATGCTGCACTTAATGAATTTATGAAATTGCTTGTTTGAATTTTTGATAAACATTCACCTGTTAAGAAACTGACTGTTCGTACCGTTAAGGCTCCATGGATTGATGAGAATTTTCAAAACTGTATGGTTGAAAGAGATGGGGCAAAAGGAGTGGCTAATAAGTGGCTGCACATTTGACTTACTGCAAATTGAGAAATTAAGTGACTAAACTCAACAAAAAGAAGAAGAAACTATTATGATTTATATAATTATATAAATATTGATGGAAAAAATACTCTGGAGTACTTGAAATAATGGGCAGAAAGACAAATTCAACCTCATCTTTCATCAAATCAGATGGCTTTTTCATCACAAAACCATTTGATGTTGCCAATTATTTTAATAATTACTTCATTTGCAAAGTGGGCAAACTTAGGCAACAAATGCCAACAATGAACAGTGAGCCATCATATTAATGTATAAAAATGAATAATGAAAGACAAGCATTGCAAATTTGAATTTTGTAAAGTAGGTATGGTTCACCAACTACTTTGCAGACAGAGTTCAGTGTGTCAAATCGGAGGGCATGTTGTCCGGTCCTCTGGCAGTCTCTATGGGGGTACCACAGGGTTCAATTCTCGGGCCGACTCTTTTCTCTGTATACATCAATGATGTTGCTCTTGCTGCGGGCGATTCCCTGATCCACCTCTACGCAGACGACACCATTCTATATACAGTGAGGGAAAAAAGTATTTGATCCCCTGCTGATTTTGTTCGTTTGCCCACTGACAATGAAATGATCAGTCTGTAATTTTAATGGTATGTTTATTTGAACAGTGAGAGACAGAATATCAACAAAAAAATCCAGAAAAACGCATGTCAAAAATGTTATAAATTGATTTGCATTTTAATGAGGGAAATAAGTATTTGACCCCTCTTCAAAACATGACTTAGTACTTGGTGGCAAAACCCTTGTTGGCAATCACAGAGGTCAGATGTTTCTTGTAGTTGGCCACCAGGTTTGCACACATCTCAGGAGGGATTTTGTCCCACTCCTCTTTGCAGATCTTCTTCAAGTCATTAAGATTTCGAGGCTGACGTTTGGCAACTCGAACCTTCAGCTCCCTCCACAGATTTTCTATGGGATTAAGGTCTGGAGACTGGCTAGGCCACTCCAGGACCTTAATGTGCTTTTTCTTGAGCCACTCCTTTGTTGCCTTGGCCGTGTGTTTTGGGTCATTGTCATGCTGGAATACCCATCCACGACCCATTTTCAATGCCCTGGCTGAGGGAAGGAGGTTTTCACCCAAGATTTGACGGTACATGGCCCCGTCCATCGTCCCTTTGATGCGGTGAAGTTGTCCTGTCCCCTTAGCAGAAAAACACCCCCAAAGCATAATGTTTCCACCTCCATGTTTGACGGTGGGGATGGTTTCTTGGGGTCATAGGCAGCATTCCTCCTCCTCCAAACACGGCAAGTTGAGTTGATGCCAAAGAACTCCACTTTGGTCTCGTCTGACCACAACACGTTCACCCAGTTGTCCTCTGAATCATTCAGATGTTCATTGGCAAACTTTAGACGGGTATGTATATGAGCTTTCTTGAGCAGGGGGACCTTGCGGGCGCTGCAGGATTTCAGTCCTTCACGGCGTAGTGTGTTACCAATTGTTTTCTTGGTGACTATGGTCCCAGCTGCCTTGAGATCATTGACAAGATCCTCCTGTTTAGTTCTGGGCAGATTCCTCACCATTCTCATGATCATTGCAACTCCACGAGGTGAGATCTTGCATGGAGCCCTAGGCCAAGGGAGTTTGACAGTTGTTTTGTGTTTCTTCCATTTGCGAATAATCGCACCAACTGTTGTCACCTTCTCACCAAGCTGCTTGGCAATGGTCTTGTAGCCCATTCCAGCCTTGTGTAGATCTACAATCTTGTCCCTGACATCCTTGGAGAGCTCTTTGGTCTTGGCCATGGTGGAGAGTTTGGAATCTGATTGATTGATTGCTTCTGTGGACAGGTGTCTTTTATACAGGTAAGAAACTGAGATTAGGAGCACTCCCTTTAAGAGTGTGCTCCTAATCTCAGCTCGTTACCTGTATGAAAGACACCTGGGAGCCAGAAATCTTTCTGATTGAGAGGGGGTCAAATACTTATTTCCCTCATTAAAATGCAAATCAATTTATAACATTTTTGACATGCGTTTTTCTGGATATTTTTGTTGTTATTCTGTCTCTCACTGTTCAAATAAACCTACCATTAAAATTATAGACTGATCATTTCTTTGTCAGTGGGCAAACGTACAAAATCAGCAGGGGATCAAATACTTTTTTCCCTCACTGTACTTCCGGCCCTTCCTTGGACACTGTGCTATCTAACCTCCAAACGAGCTTCAATGCCATACAACACTCCTTCCGTGGCCTCCAACTGCTCTTAAACGCTAGTAAAACCAAATGCATGCTTTTCAACCGTTCGCTGCCTGCACCCGCACGCCCGACTAGCATCACCACCCTGGACGGTTCCGACCTAGAATATGTGGACATCTATAAGTACCTAGGTGTCTGGCTAGACTGCAAACTCTCCTTCCAGACTCATATCAAACATCTCCAATCCAAAATCAAATCAAGAATCGGCTTTCTATTCCGCAACAAAGCCTCCTTCACTCACGCCGCCAAACTTACCCTAGTAAAACTGACTATCCTACCGATCCTCGACTTCGGCGATGTCATCTACAAAATAGCTTCCAACACTCTACTCAGCAAACTGGATGCAGTTTATCACAGTGCCATTCGTTTTGTTACTAAAGCACCTTATACGACCCACCACTGCGACCTGTATGCCCTAGTCGGCTGGCCCTCGCTACATGTTCGTCGTCAGACCCACTGGCTCCAGGTCATCTACAAGGCTATGCTAGGTAAAGTGCCGCCTTATCTCAGTTCACTGGTCACGATGGCTACACCCACCCGCAGCACGCGCTCCAGTAGGTGTATCTCACTGATCATCCCTAAAGCTAAAACCTCATTTGGACGCCTTTCCTTCCAGTTCTCTGCTGCCTGCGACTGGAACGAATTGCAAAAATCTCTGAAGTTGGAGACTTTTATCTCCCTCAACAACTTTAAAAATCTGCTATCCGAGCAGCTAACCGATCGCTGCAGCTGTACATAGTCCATCTGTAAACTACCCACCCAATTTACCTACCTCACCCCCCATACTGCTTTTATTTATTTACTTTTCTGCTCTTTTGCACACCAGTATCTCTTCTTGCACATGATCATCTGATGATTTATCACTCCAGTGTTAATCTGCTAAATTGTAATTATTCGATTTATTGCCTACCTCATGCCTTTTGCACACATTGTATATAGATTCTCTTTTTTTCTACCATGTTATTGACTTGTTTATTGTTTACTCCATGTGTAACTCTGTGTTGTCTGGTCACACTGCTATGCTTTATCTTGGCCAGGTCGCAGTTGCAAATGAGAACTTGTTCTCAACTAGCCTACCTGGTTAAATAAAGGTGAAATAAATAAAAAAATTAAAAAAATGGGAGAGGTGTAAAAAGTATTGTTATCGATCAACAATGACAAACCTCCTGGCATTTACAACTTAGATGGAAAGCTACTGAGGATGGTAGATGGGTTTATGAGTTTAGTAGTTTGTGTGTCGGGGGGCTAGGGTCAGTCTGTTATATCTGGAGTATTTCTCCTGTCTTATCCGGTGTCCTGTGTAAATTTAAGTATGCTCTCTCTAATTCTCTCTCTCTTTTTCTTTCTCTCTTTCTTTCTCTCTCTAGGAGGACCTGAGCTCTAGGACCATGCCTCAGGACTACCTGGCCTGATGACTCCTTGCTGTCCCCAGTCCACCTGGCCGTGCTGCTGCTCCAGTTTCAACTGTTTTGCCTGTGGCTATGGAACCCTGACCTGTTCACCGGATGTGCTACCTGTCCCAGACCTGCTGTTTTCAACTCTCTAGAGACAGCAGGAGCGGTAGAGATAATCTGAATGATCAGCTATGAAAAATGCCAACTGTTATTTACTCCTGAGGTGCTGACCTGTTGCACCCTCGACAACCACTGTGATAAATATTATTTGACCCTGCTGGTCATCTGTGAACATTTGAACATCTTGGCCATGTTCTAATCTCCACCCGGCATAGCCAGAAGAGGACTGGCCACCCCTCATAGCCTGGTTCCGTTCTAGGATTCTTCCTAGGTTCTGGCCTTTCTAGGGAGTTTTCCCAGACACCGTGCTTCTACACCTGCATTGCTTGCTGTTTGGGGTTTTAGGCTGGGTTTCTGTACAGCACTTAGAGATTTCAGCTGATGTAAGAAGGGCTTTATAAATATATTTGATTTTATTTGATATGACTCTATAGCCACTCCTATCTGTTACATCTTTAATCTGAGTCCTGAGGCTGGAAGGGAAGCCAAAGCACTCTAGGCCCTCTACTCTTTCATAT